>NW_028292571.1:10650660-10920660 GCF_029948245.1 Actinia tenebrosa | reverse complement strand
TTAAGAAGAAGAAGATTTTTTAAGTTTACTTAAAGAGAGAAAAAGAATTGAGCTTTTTCGTCCTAATGGGAATCGCTTCCCAAATTTTTGTTTTCAAAAATTGGAATGTAAACTTTCCATAATTTGGCTGAGGGAACTCAAAGGAGATTATCTTGTGAAGCGCAACGGGCATTACATTGATGTTGTTCGTTTGCAAGTTTAAGCATGCCAGAATAGTTCTGGAACATTTGTACGTTCTAACATTAATAATTTTAAACGCAAGTTCGCCTGCCTTGTTATATACGATATTTTGAAATGTTGAAATACTTAATACTCAGAGGGGGGTTGCATGTTCATAGTTACTTAGAAAGAAATTCCTTCTCATGCATTTATTTTGAGCTGCAGATATTTTGGATAAACTTGTTTTGTACAGTGCATTTCCTCAAAATATCCCATATGCTAGGTATAGATGAATTATCAAAAATATATATCTCGTGATGTTTTTAAATTAACATATATAGTACCTTAACTTATTAATCACTCCCATGTTCTTAGATATTTTACTATGTACAAGTTTGATTTGATCTTCCCAGTGCAGATGCTGATCGATATAAAATCCTACATATTTAATCTAACGTTTTTGTTCAGTTTGAGCGAATTTAATCATAGGTGCTCTTTTCCTAGCGGATTTGATTTTTATGTAATGCATGTGTTGTCTTTAGGTTGATAGGCAATTTATTAGATTCACAGTATGTCATCATATTACTCCCCTCTTGATCCAGTACTTGATTAATGACACTTTTCCAATATGACTGGGTCTTTGTCCTAAAAAAATATGTTGGTGTAATCGGCAAACATTCTAAAATTTAACTTAGAGACATTGGGACATCGTTAACTACCCTAGATTTTCCAGAAAGCGTGGTTGTTTGCATATCGTAAGTTATGAATTGTCGAAAAATATGGAAGAATACCGTTGAAAATCCATCCGTCGTGCTTTGAGGTGCGTGATGAACTGCTAAATTTTATACGCTTCATCATGCAGCCTCGTCTGATCGATAAAATGACCTTGGATTTTATAATCTGTAAAGATATGTTTAGCTTCATCCAATGATTGTTTATTATACCACGTGAGTTTGATTGACACATTTCGATTCGGGGCTACACCTTAAAATACTGCTTTCACTAACATATCGCGTCTTTCTTGGAAAACATCTAACATCTAGAACAACTCGTTTTGATTCAAGTTTGTCTTCGAATTACCCTCGTTCAGGACTAAGCCAAGATGAAGCTCCTCATTGTAACACTTTGCGTCCTTGCTGCACTTATCCCTTCTGGTAAGTAGATAACTATTAACGTCCAATAAATACATAAGGGATAAATAGATATTAATAATATATGTTAGTGGTTTCTTTAGTGTTCGCTCGTACGTTGAGGGCGGCTGTCTGCCGAGCCGAAATCAACCTTGAACAAGTAAATTGTTGGATAAAAAGACTTTTTTCCTTAAATAGTCTTAAAAACAACACAAAATCTCATTAAGGAATTAAACTACGAATGGATAAGTACATATGAATGATAGAATAACGGGGAAAAAAAGAGTTAAGCTTTTTTTTTCCGCTAGTGTTTGCTTCTACCATCGGTGGCGTCTACGTAGCAAAACGACTGATCCCAAATTAATTTTGTTTATAATATTTTTTCTTGGGATAAGAATGTAGACTTCCATTACATAACTTAGGAACAAAACAAAGTCTTATATAAGGAATTAAACTTGGAACGGATAACTATATTCAACGACAGATTTAAGTGCTTTCCTGAGTCAGTAGTGTTTGCTCGTCTACATAGCACTGAAAGATAATCCAAAGACAACTCTGAAGTGTTCTTCTTTTTCAATAGAACTTAGACCTCTCTTAAATATTGCAGAATTAGAATTAAATGAAATAGTAATGCTGCCAATAAAAGCTCGCATCGAGTATATAAGTTACTTATGCTCGTCAACAAATCATTGCATGGACTCGCTACGACATACTTAGAGGAACTGTTGTCCATATATACTAATATATTCCAACACTTGCCGGAGTTCTGAGGTCGGATGGGAACAGTTTTATACTTGAATTGAAACGGCTATAAAGTCCGTTACAGACATAAGTTAAACAGGATTTTTCGCACACTTACTACACATAAACCAAAGTTTACAACGATACTAGTTTGGTTGAAATCGGAGTGCAGTGTACATTTTCTCACGCGACGATGATATTCCTTTGCCTGAGTAAACTCTTGATTCATGAAAACTACATCTTATTGTTAGAAGCTGAGATTTTATTGTCTATTTTCTCATGATATTGACTGTAATGATATCGGATTTATTCCAAAAATAATAGAGAGAGAGAAAGGTCTGTAGAGCCAAATACTTCGACTCAAGAATCCAACAACTGAAAGATGTGAATCCAAAGAAATGGTGGGAAGAGGTGAAACGTCTAAGCGGATCAAAGTCCGGTAATAGGGATTTGGTCAGTCAGATTGATGTCGAAGAGTTTTCTACTTTGTCACAGAAAGACCAAGCAAATGCAATTAATTCTGCACATTTTTGCTCTACACACTTAGAGAAAAGGGCCATTACTTCAGGCATTTCTATTGAAGCCCAGGAGTTGCGTATCACACCCATTTTAGATCATTATGATAATTTATACTCTAAGTTTTTAAATTTCATTTTAGCAGACTAAGGAAACCAAAAGCTAGGCGTGCCATTACCAGCAGAGCACCAACCAGTTTATAATATGAAAAACCAGCGCTATTTTAGCATTCCGGATCTTAAAACCAAGTTTAACGATTAGAATATGAATGTATGTGTAGATATAAATACACCGTATATCCTTTTATCTGTCTAGGCGGTTTCAACCATCATTATTATGACAATTTTTTTAATCATATTATATTATTAGTGTAGTTTATCATCATTATTATTATTATTATTATTATTATATATTTTATATTCTTGTAATTTAGGTTTAATATTTCATTAATATTTTCTTTTAATAAATTGTAAATAATTAAGTAATTCAGGCATGTGGCTGCAATATAATTTTAATTATCTATCTAACTATCTATAGATTCATCTGTGCTCCCTAGTGTAACGTATTATAGATAGTCTTTAGAAACTCACTGTAAACATTTTGGCAAAAGATAAAGCTATGTATTTGTAGATCAGATGAGTTATTTTAAGGCATAAGACTTTCATTGTCTTTGATTCTGTCTTTTAGAAATGGCAATCATCAACTTAGTCGCAAAATGTTACAACAGGGAACACCTTCGTGGCTTCAATGATAAACACCGGGATAGATCGAGCTTAATAACGTCCACTACTAACTACTTACATCCATTGAAGATTTCCAGTCGATCTGAAAAGCGAGCGAATATTCTCGAGTGATTTCCCATTGAACCTCCTAAGGCATTTGGGGTTGAAAAAAATTCAAAAGTAACGAAAAATGGCCATCTCAAGAAAAATGTTTATAATTTCTGAAATATAAATCCAAACGCTCTCAAATTTTGCAGTGGGTACGCAGAATAAATATAAAAGGTGTGCTCAAAGTCTCATGTATAAATATGAAACCATTTGCGAGATATCAAAGTTTTACTAGTGAAATTTGAAACATGCTTTACTTCGAAAATTTGCCGTTTCGGGAAAATCTGTACGGTTTGACACGGATCGTTACTTCCGTCATACGTTGAGGTTAAAGCTTATATTTTAACCATGGTAGATTGTTCTAATATACATTGGGTGACAAAAGTTCAAATTTATACAATATGCCACTGACGAGATGTAGCTTTTCTAAATACACATGAAGTTATGTTTAAGTTACAAAAAGGAGCAGTTAGGGTTAATGACAAAAAAACTTGTTTCTGAATCCAACTTTTACGTCACGAAACGTTTCACAGCTATGACGTTGGACAGTTAGGTTGATATTTTCTTTTAACCTGATTTTTTAAATTCACTTTGAAGCGGGTTACAAAAAGAAACATTGCGTAAAATTACCGCGAACAATATCAGTGTATACCAATGCAATGATATACCAACACAACATGCAATATACAACAGCACACCAAAAGATACAGCAACTCAGTGATGCTGCAGCATACAAATACATTGATACAACAACACACTGATACAACAGCACACCAATACATTGATACAACAACATACCAATATACACTGGTACACCAATACATCGATACAACAACACACTGACACAACAGCACACCAATACATTGATACAACAACATATCAATATACACTGGTACACCAATACATTGATACAACAACACACTGATACAACAGCAGATCAATACATTGATACAACAACATACCAATATACACTGGTACACCAATACATTGATACAACAATACACTGATACAACAACACACTTATACAACAGCATACCAATACATTGATACAACAACATACCAATATACACTGATACAACAGCACACTGATACAACAACACACTGATAAAACAGCAGATCAATACATTGATACAACAACACACTGATACAACAACATACTGCTGATTATACTTTCTCTTTTTTATATTTTCTTTTCTTTTCTTTTCTTTCAGCTCTATCCATCAAGTGTTACGTCTGCAATAACAATGATGGAAACTGTGTGACTGGGAAGAAGACGTGCACAAACGTGCTCATGACCATGGACACTTGCGTGAAGACGATAACTGGCAGTGTGATTACTAAGAGCTGCTCTACAAGCTCAATCTGCAGCTATCTCAAGGACGCTTGCAAGAACTCAGGAAAATGTGAAGCCTATTGCTGTGACAGTGACCTGTGTAACGGAGGTGTACCCTTGAAGCCTGTGACGTTCATGTCTCTCCTCGCCATGGCTCTCGCCGTTGCTAAGTACCTGATGTAACCATGACAACGGAATATCCAAAAAGGCAGATCTTTGTCAAGCACTTTAACGTAGATTTCATTAAGTCGTGTCGATATTGGAATAACACATCGGTCATGTAATCACCACCTTTTTTATATAAAAATATAGGTATGAAACAAATAGCAAATAGTTTTCTAGTTTAAATGAATCATTTTTTACAAAGTACTTTAGCCCTGATGAAGCACTAGTGGTGTGAAAGTTTGTTAAAAATCGATAAACGTGGTAGAAACAAACTCTATATAGTAATAGCACATATAAAAACAATCGATTGCACGGCAATACCACAGCTACGATTGGTTTTTATTTTTTCTTCGTTTTATTTGTAATTTTTATTATCATAATTTGTCATTTTTTATAATAAATAATTAAAATACAAGGGCTTGTATTCAAAATATTGATTGCCAAATATCCAGGATTCAACCCATGCTATAATTATCTTGGAGGGTGTAAGTGGGAAGGCAGGAGGGGGGGGGGGGGGGGAAGGGCCAAGAGGGCAATAAAAAGAGGAGGTGTCTTATAAAATAGTTCATATCACAGTGACTACGAATCCACTGTAATAGCAAATGTACGAATTATAAACAAAGCAGTCACGTGAATGTATTTTTAAGAAATAACTTTAAGAAATTCATCTTGTCAGATTTTGAAGGCAATTTTCCCGTCGGAAACTAAACATTTTTCGCTCACATTGAAGTCACTACAACTCTGAACGATCAGAAATCGCATGCTAAAAAAACATTTTCAAGAAACAATCTTTGGTAATTTTAGGGTGATTTAAAGCGAATAACGCGATTTATGATGGTAATTGAAGTGAGTGGAGTGCAATTTGGACCCAAATCATACGAGTGGTTACAAAATTGCACGACCACGTAGCGGGAGTGCAATTTGTTAATCACAAGTATGATTTTGGTCCAAAATTGCACGACACGAAGTTCAATTACCACTTAATCATATCCTTTTTCAATTTTGAAATCATACAGAAGATTAAGTCACAATAAAGAGTGCAGAATAATCAATATAATGTAGAAGAAGAAGTAAATCAATCAGGTTTTTCCTGGTATAAAATAAAAGATATATCAGCAAATCATTGAATATTCATAAATAATGCTAATCATTCTCTTCTCTGATTGGCTGAATATAAGAATTCTGTTCTGTGACTGGTTCTTTCAAATAGATGCGATTAAGAGCTCAAAAGGATGCGATTAAGAGCTCCTTAGGATGCGATTTGGGAATTAATCGCACTCCTTTGAACCAATCAGATTGCAGGATTTGGTAGTGATTACAAAAAGGATATGATTAAAGAAAGTAAAGTCAGTTTCTTGTAAAAAAAAAATAATAATAATAAAATGATTTATGCGATTAAATGTAAACAAAGGATAGATTTATTCATAGCGGAGCTCCCACGCGAGCGGAGCACCATAGGTATAGAATATGGTAAACTATGCAACTCAGTTTTCGTGGTCATCGCATGGGAACCCTGTGCGTAACGCTAAAAGTGTCGCCCGCCAGGTGTACATCGCGTTTCTGATTGGTCGAGCTTTCAAATTACACGTCACTTGGAAAATGACGACCTTTTTTAACGAGCTTTTTAACTATCATTTTTTTGTAAATATTGTAAAAACGAAACAAAAATTTATTGAAGAAATCATGGAAAAAAAAGAATTCGCCACAGTGCGAAGATAGAGGTTAGGACATTTTCTATTTTGTTTTATTTAGTGTAGATAACATAGCTACAACATTACCGGAAAACGAGCAACAAACTAGCATGACGAACGAGCGAAAAAAAGTACTTGTTTTGTTCTTATGGTAAGAGTACTTTCATTTTGAATTTCATTCAATAATTTTATATCTTTCTACAGATAATTTATCTAAATATTGAATGAGTTTTAAAATTACACCAAATATTCAACTTGAGCTTAAATTTGTGTTGTTGTGAGAGATGTTATTGTATAAAGAGCTGTACCTCTTTCACTTTCAAAAGCTAAGAAAATATTTAAAGACATTTCCAAATGGCAATTTACTGACAAAGGAAATTTTATTTTGTATTTGCACTAATCACATTTTGCGTTATTTTCTATTTTGCCTCAGTTGTTCTTGTCAAGTATAAATGAATGTAAACTAATTCGTTTTTCAAAAACTTTTGTTGTTAACAAGATGAAAACTGGTAAAATTGAATTTTCAAAATCTAGTAAGCTTATGTTTTCAAGCTTCTCGAAAAATAGTTAAGACTTTTATAGATAAAAACACGGTTCTTGTAAAAACATAAAACTTTTGATGTGGATAATTTAAGCTTATGTATTTTGCTCACCTTTTTTATTTTACTAGCTTTCAAGTCTGTTTCATAGTCTTGATTTGTCCATAAAAGTTCGGAAATCTCCACAATTTCGATTTCAATGAAAGACATCCGAGGTAAATTTCACTAAACCTGATATTGTATTGGATTATTTGTAGTTATCTTTCGTTTTATAATGGTAATTGAACTGAGTGGAGTGCAATTTGGTCTGAAATCAAACGCGCGATTACAAAATCGCACGACCGCGTAGCGGGAGTGCGATTTGTAATTGCAAGTTTGATTTCAGACCAAAATTGCACGACACGAAGTTCAATTACCACTTTATTATATCCATTTTGAAATCTTTTTTGAAAAAGACGCTTTTCCCAGTTAAACCGATATGACTTACAATCTATAAGCAGTCGATTCAAACATGGCATGCTGTCAAGAGAACTTGTTTATACTGATCGAGCAATGATTCTCATTTTGAAAACCAACACTTTCAATCCAAAACTAAAATGAATTTATATAGGACCAAAAGGCATTACATGTATTAAGAATCGTTTACTTACATTAAATAGCAAAACAATCCTGCCCAAAAGGGTTGTAATGAACTGGCTGTTGTCCATACAGCCAATGCTCACTGCTTGTGTTTTTACGATTTCTGTTCAACATGTTAAGATCACACTTGTGCCGAGAAAACAGCAAAAATCAAAGGTTGTTTAGTCCTTCGGTTGTCCTTAAGAAGTCACGTAGCTCAGCAAAAATCTTCTTCTTAAGAAAAACTTCTTTTAATGACTGTATTTTCGTCGATGTGTTGTTATGCTTTACAGATTGAAAGGAAACCACTATCCACGATCAATCGCCAAGAAGTCACATTCAAAAGATGCCGATTGCATTTTCCCCCACTGCTTTTCGCATGGTAATATCTTCAACTTACTTAAGCAGTTACTTTACGAAGATGCTTTTGACAATTTTAAGTGATCAGTTGGTCTTTTTAAGTCCTTTTTATGGCTTTTTCAGTCTTTTTTTACGACTTTTGACGGTAAAATCGTTCTTCAGAAAATTTTTTTTGAGCCGTGGCTCTTTTTTTTCGCAAGAAGCGTTGAGCCCAACACTCAGATGGATTCCTTGATATAATTGGCTAGAAAATGACATGTCTCTCTTGTGATTGGTTCATATCAGTTGATGTGCAAAATCGTGCAATTTAGAGCTCAAAATCGTGCGATTTATGCTGAAATCACTGCTGCAGGGAACCAATCAGATTGCAGGATTTGCTTGTGATTTCAAAATGGATGTAATAAATAAATAAAATTAACCAGGAATTCAAAGCTTAAAAAATGTCGGCCATGGAAAACTTTGTCGAAGAATCTTCCAAGAAAAAAACTAGCCCCTGGGGGGGCTGGTGGTGAGTTGTGTACAAAATTCATATAAGTAGGATCGGGAGAGTATTCTCGCGCAAAGAAAACGATGTAGTGCATTTTGATTGATTCGTTTTCAGTGCATGTTTTTTATTATGGGAGACATTATCTTAATATTGAATAAAAAAATTGAAGATTTTTTTCTGATTTTAATTTTATCTTCCACATTCATTAAAATTGGGTTCCCTGAGACTTGCGTATCGGGAGCTCCGCTTTTAGGCAGTGCCTAAATATATTTAATACCATTTATGGTAATTAACAGGTGCCAGTATAAAATCAGAAATGCCAATGCAAACTGGGGAACCAAGGCTACTGAGACATGTCTTTGTATTAACCAATCACATACTAACTTTATTTGCAACCTAGTATGCTTGCACTAAACCCATGAACAAAAATTAGTACGAAATATTGCTAAGTTACACTAAGTTTTTGGTTTTGTCCATGCATATATAGTGCTGTTTAGTACTTATAAGTACTAACAATTATCATGTTCTCTTATGAGTTTGGTGCAAGGACTCTTGCAGCTAACATTTCTCACTATGAAAACCTGTTTATACATAACAAAAAGAATATATTGACTTAACCTGTATAAGGAGTCATAGTAACATTAACACAGACAAATACCACCATAACAACACTGGAGTGAGACAAACTTTGAAACCCACAACTTTTATATCAAACACTACTAGTTTCATTCCGTTGTTTTCTAGTAGTATAGGCAGCACCGCACGACCCCGGTTTTCGCGGTAGATTTACTAATTTTGCGGTGGATTCGAGTATATTTGCGGTGGATTTAATTATGTTCTAATACGTCACGCATTACGTGTATCATATGCGGTGGATTTAATTATTTTTATTACTTATTACCATAAAATGACGGGTAGGTATTGTGAGGTTGCCATGACGACCAATTGACGCCATAAGTTTATTGCTAGACAAGTTTGGACAAGTCTTTTGTTTACCAATCCAATTTATAGAGCGCGGGGATTTTGAATTTTTAACTCCAAAACTCAACCAACCAAGCAAGCAAGCAAGACCTGAAAAAATTTTCTTTTGAGAAACGCAATGGCTACGTTATTCCAGTTAGGCTCTCGAGGATATCACGCTACCGTCAATGAATTCAAAGGACTAATGAAAACTTGATGACACAATGCAATTAATGACTCATAAACGATAAACAATAAGACCTACTAAGTTCTTCCTAATTAGGAAAAAATCAGCTGAAAATGATTAGTTCTGTTATCTTGTTCTATATTATATAAACAGCGTTCATTCTATTTCATACTGGACCGTAGTACAATGACTCTAAAATTCCCTAGCATTCAAGCTTATTAATGCTGTCATATCTCTTTTCCATCAATCATTTTTTGTCACGTGATAAATAAGACACGGCATCAAAACAATTTTGTGAATGCACAAATCTACAGGAAGCCCATATCCGATTTAGTTATCGAAAAACACAGGAAGCCCAAGGACAATTATTATTCTCACAGGCAGCCCATCCGATTTAGTCATTGAAAAACACAGGAAGCCCAAGGCCAATTCTTATTTCCACAGGCAGCCCATCCGATTCAGTTATTGGAAAAAAACAGGAAGCCATGGACAATTCTTATTCCCACAGGCAGCCCATCCGATTTAGTTATTGGAAAAAACAGGAAGCCCATAACCAATTCTCATTTCCACGGCCAAGACCATTTGAAATACCAAAATTATTTTATAATAATCTTATATCTGCTTATTTTTTCTATGATCGACCTCTCTATCAGGCTATCAATAGCTTAACTTCTTGGCTATCAATAGCTATTACCTCCTCCTCTCCGCCTCCTCCCCTCCTCCTCCCCTCCTCCTCCCCTCCTCCTCAATAGCTAAGCTATTGATAGCCTGATAGCTAAGCTATCGATAGCCTGATAGCAGGAGGAGAGGAGGTAATCTTACATCAAGCTCTCATCAAGCTCTCATCGACCTCTTATCGATCTCTTATCGACCCTCAGTCATAGAAAAAATAAGCAGATACAGTAAAACCCCTCTATACCGTATTTTTGTTCTGTATTGGCATAAGAATATGTCATCATCATTTTTTTAATTATGAAAATAGGTATAAAACAAATAGCAAATAGTTTTCTAGTTTATATAAATCATTCTTTACGAATTATGTTAGCCCTGGTGATGTACTAGTGGTGCGAAAGCTATATAGTAATACAAATTCTATATAGTAATATTTTTTCTTCGTTTTATTTGTGATTTTTATTATCATTACTTGTTATTTTTTCCCATAAATGATTAAAAGATAAGGGCTTGTAGTTAAAAATATGCATTGCCAAATATCCAGGATTCAACCCATGCTATGATTATCTTGGAGGGTGAAGTGGGGAGGGAGGGGGGGGGGGGGGGGAGTAGAGCAAGAGAGAGACAATGGAACGAGGAAGGGTCTTATAAAATAGTTCATATCGCAGTGACTACCAATCCACTGTAATAGCAAATGCACGAATTATAAACAAAGCAGTCATGTGAATGTATTTTTCTGAAATAATAATAAGTTATCCATCTTGTCAGGCTAGTCATTGCCATGGGAATGCCAATTTTCAAGCTTCCCCCCCTCCCCCCCCCCCCCTCCCCCCCCCCCCCCCTAGATTACATTAATGGTTTCATTAACGAATAATATAATTAAACAGGAACAGGGTGGGTTTAGAAAAAAGCACGGAACAACAGATAGTATTTTTATTCTGAAATCCGTAATCGATAAATATGTTAAAAGTAAGCCACGGAAGAAAAATAATTTCCTTTTTTCCTGCTTTGTAGATTTTCAAAAAGCGTTTGACTGCATCCCAAGGAAAAAATTAATGGCAAAACTTGAAAATGTTGGTATAAGTGGAAATTTTCTAAGAGTGATACAATCGATGTACTCCACTGATCAATCAGCAATCAAAGTAAATGGACACATTTCTCCGACATTTTCCTGTTATATGGGTGTTAAACAAGGCTGTATGCTGAGCCCTACGTTATTTAATTTATATCTTCACGATCTGCCTGACTCATTAAATTCGTGTAACAACAATGATGTAATGTTGAATGGCAAATCGATTAGTACTCTTTTATATGCAGATGACCTGGTTCTGTTCTCTAAATCTGCTAAAGGGCTTCAGAAATATCTCGACAAGCTAGAGGCATTTTGTGAACAATCAGGCTTAACAGTTAATATAACAAAGACAAAAGTGATGGTTTTCAATAATACAGGGAAGACAATGAATAACTTCCAATTCTATTTGAACAAATCTAAACTAGAAAACGTTAAATCATATAAATATTTAGGATTAAATTTTACAACCTTTGGAAACTTTACGTTTGCAAAACAAGAATTAAAAAAAGCTGCATTAAAGGCACTATTTCAGATGAAAAAACAAATGGGAGAATTTTTCACATCCAATATCAAATTAACTATAAAACTGTTTGACTCGCTTGTTACACCAATACTTCTATACGCAAGTGAGATATGGGGTATCGAAACATTAAGCACCAAAGACCAAGAGCCCATGGAACTTGTTCATTTGAAATTTTGCAAAATGCTCCTCAAGGTGACAAAGAATGCTAGTAACCTTGCATGCAGAGCTGAGTTAGGAAGGTTTCCGCTAAAATGCAAAGCATGCAGTAGAAGCTTTAAATTCTGGCATAAAATTATAAAGTCGGAACTACACCCAAAAAAACTTTCAGCCGAAGTCTACCAAGATATTAAAAATGAAACTAAAAAAGCCTTTTGGAGCATAAAAATTAAAACTACTTTAGAACAACTCGGATTGGGGATAATTTGGATGAAACAAAATGAACTTTCTCCAAGATGGTATGAATATGGAAAAATAATAACCCAAAGAATATATGACATTGAGAGGCAAATTTTATGGAGTAATCTCCACAATGATGAAAGGAAAGACGACAGACATAAAAATAAACTCAGAGTCTTTCGTCAGTTCAAAACGGATTATAACTTTGAAGAATATTTAAGTCAAGTCACCAATATTAAGCACAGAGTGGCGCTTACAAAATTAAGAATTAGTAACCATAAGCTTGAAGTAGAAACGGGGAGGTATAAGAGGCCTTATCTCATTTACGATGAAAGGATTTGCCCAGTGTGTAAGTCGGGAGTAGAAAACGAAAAACACTTTCTAGTTTGGTGTCCACTATATAACTCTCATAGAAACGACTTAAGAGAGTTCATAGAAAAAAACACCAGCATTAATTTCAACAATATGAGCGCTGACAGTCGTTTTATGTTCTTAATCAATTCAAAATCAGCGTCTCTACAAAGAGCCATATCAGCATACATTCATCAATGTATGCTGATACGTGAAAATGAATTAAGAAAATTATCTAATACATAGTATATATATATATAACTATAATATATTTGGAATCAAACACTCATGTACTATTAGTATAAGGTGCCAAATAAAATTGTATTGTATTGTATTGTATTACTCGAATATTGAAATGTAATATTTTTTCTGAGAATACAAAGACTCAAGATTCGAAGTAATAACCGATTCAAAACTCGAATTCTGATTGGATTATAGCTTCTTTTATACAGAATAATCCACTTGACTTCCAGTCACACGCCATCCCACATTGGTATAGGTAATCGCACGATCTCGAGTATAATAGTCCCTTTGCAGCTCAGTAATCACGTGCTGATTATTTCACTGGGAGCAAATGAATGAACATCTTGATTCCCATGGGTGAAATTTACTGGTGAGCAAACAAACTTTCTACAACCTGTTTCGAGAGATCGTAATAAAACTGCATTTCGTAACATACTGGATACACATCGCTTGATTCAGTTCTTTTCACCATTTTAAAATAAAAATAAAAAATTTGCTCAACATTACAGACACGTGACCTTTAACTGCAAAGGGTCTAGTCGAAATTAATAGGTACGAGTGTTGCTTTGAAAGTCTTCAAAAGTGGAAGAGCCTTTTGGCGAGTGCAATTTGAGAACTTTCAAAACATCACGAGTATCTATAAATTCCGAATTGTACGAGAAGATTGTGCGATTGTTTTTTCTTATAATACGCTAAACCAAAATTGAGCAACTTAATTGGGACTCTACAGAGTACAATCTGGGAATTAATTATCCTCCTCTTGTCCAATCAGAATCGAGTAATTTTATCGAGTGTATTATAATAATGTTTATTGATGCCACGATTTTTGCGTATTTTCTCCGTCCAGAGTTATCCATAGATGGGTCCACACTAGCTCCAAAATAGGTTTAAGGTATACAAGGGTTTACACCAGCTTCCTGAGTATATTTACCTTTGTTGTGCCTGTCAATCAAAACATCTACTTTGCAACTCAAGAGCCACCCGATACAGATTGCTTGGTGGGCGTTTGTTGTTGACATAAGGGATTAGGAAAGCATAAAGTATAGTTCACTGTATACTTAGAAACGTACTTCGGCTCCTTTGAAGAGGCAGCGTTACCATAATTACTAAGTATACAGTCAATTCAAAAATGTTGTCGTCGACCCCTCGAGCCTACGCCACTGGACCGAAAGGATCTCTGAGTAGTTATCATTAAGTCGAGTTGACTCCATTATTTTATCTGACTAGTTATGCCTGGTTTACAGTACGAACCTTCGTAGGCGAGTAGGAAGTGTTGAAGGAGACGTTTTTTAATGCCTTTTGAAATTGTGAACTGAATCATAGCTACTTTGTTGTTTTTTTTCCCTAATCCCAAAGACATGCATTTGATGGATTGTTTCTCGCCATTATTATCTTATTTCTAACGGGAACAATTAATTAATAACGAATATTTAACCGCTTCAGTGATTTTTACCCATATTCCTTTCGGTCCAGTCGCGTAGGCTTGAGCCGGTCGACGACAACGTTTTTTGAATTGACTGTATTACTTGAGCAGACCATGACACCGTTCATCGCCAACTATTCCGGTCATGCGCCCGCGTACAAATGCAGCGGTGTCGCTTGAAAGTGTTAAGCGAGTTAAGTCAGATTTTACAAAGAAATGTATAGAGAGTCAAGATAGTTTTCGATTTATTAATTTCTGTGTAAACAGTATTCCACTTGCCGGGGTAGAAGAACAATATATAACATTAAAGCATTTGATTTTTACCAAACATACTTTAATTTGTTTGGAAAACCCTTTTCGTCTCGATAGTTAGATTTTAACAGCCTTCTTGCCATATGTGCTTTGTTAAATTGAAGAAAAACACAAAAGGTCAAATATTATAAACAGGATTTCTCAAAATCAGAACTAGTTACCTCATTTGCCGGGGTCGATCCATAAAATACACACATTCTAAACTACTGATGTAGAATCTGTGGTCGATTGAACGAATTTATACTTTTCGTTTTTTACTTTCAAAAAGCTCCGATTTGAGACGAATATTTGTGAGATCCTTCTTCATGAATAGGCACTTTGCGAAGCAAAAATCTTGAAAATTATTCGCAAAATACGGCATGTTTGGTACCAAAATAAAGCTTGAATCTTCAGCTCTCGTTTGCCATCGTTTGTAATAGGATACCTATTGAAGCACAGGAATACCGTAGCAAAAGGTTTTGTTTCTCTAAGTCCGGGCCTGAGAGAGTTTGGGCTTCCTGTGGTTTTTATTTTATACATAATATCCGCTGACTTGGCGAGCGGCGCATGGCCGGAATAGTTGGCGATGCTCACCCAAAGTACAACCAAAGTATACTCATGACCTACTAAACATCGCTAGTGTGAACCCACCTACTTTCCAACTTGTTTTGAACTAGCCGAGGGGATGTCAGTATAAAGCTTGGTCCCACCTTACACTGCAGAGCCCTTCAAATTTTATTGACTGAGAGCAGGCTCATCTAATGCATTCAAATCCAACTCTATAAATGTCGATCCGGCTTGACTTATCCTCTTCCGCAGGCATCTCCTTGGCTCTTTTTGCTCCTTGGGCTTCCTGTAGACCGCTTTTTCTCTCCCTCAACTCTTTAAAACAAATACTGTGTAGTTGTTTGTGGGACAAGATTTTGATAGACCCTTTGAAGTTAAGGGTCACGTGTCTGTACTGGTGAGCAAATTGTTTTATCTTATTTTAAATTGGTGATTCTTTTTAGCTATTTGTAAAGAACTGAATGAAACGATGTGTAACCAATGTGATACAAAATGCAGTTTTATTACGATCTCTCGAAACAGGTTGTAGAAAGTTTGTTTGCTCACCAGTATATTTCACCCATGGGAATCAAGATGTTCATTCATTTGCTCTCAGTGAGTTAATCAGCACGTGATTACTGAGCTGCAAAGCCTTTTCCATTGGGCAAACTGATGCAACGGTGCATGATTGGTTTCCTATTTCTGAGTCGGAAATATAAATCAGTACCAATGTCTCTTATTTATGTTAGGGAGGATACCAATCCTGAACGGAACTTAATTAATTTTTCAAATGCATTCAACCATTACGCCTAGGATTCTAAAATCTCCAAAATTTCTTGACTAACGTTTGTTTGACCGTAGACTCATCGAAATGCATAGCTGTTTTTGTATTCCTGTTGGAAAGCTGTAAAATAAATGTAGAAAATACCGCTCCGTTTTGATTAGGCATTACTGCAGCCTATCGTGAACTCCTGTAGTTTTTACTGAATTCATTTGGGGAAAATTAGAATCCAAAGTTATTCTGAAACCTGCTTAACCAAACCACCGCCATCCAGTTAGCTCAGTTCATATGAGTGTCGGTCTGGGCCCGGTTGTGCGAATCTGGATAGCGCTATCCGGCGGTGAAATCCTTATCCAGTGAATAAGCCGATGCTTTTATCCAATAAACTTATTCACTGGATAAGATTTATCCGTTGGATAGCGCTACTGGTCCAGGCTTCGTACAACCGGGCCCTGTAAGCTAGGGTTAGACTAGTGCGGAAGCGTCGTGGTTCAAGCATCGGCCGGACCTACACTCAAGGTCTTAAAATAACTGAGGTGAAGGTGCTGCCTTTGTAATTACATCTGCAAATGGTTAGACCTTCAAGTGGGTTGGATGACCACTTTAAATGGCAGTCTCTCTCTCTCTCTCTCTCTCTCTCTCTCTCTCTCTCTCTCTCTCTCTCTCCACACTTTATCATTACTAACCAACATCGGAGGGGCGTAAAAGAGCCACTCAAGGACGTAAAGAAACCCTGGCAGTGACAACCCTCAGTGCCTACACCTTATGCTAAACATCTCTCATTCACAAGTCATTGTAAAGCGCCTTTCAAAATATCTTAAACCAAGTTTCAACTTGGTGCTATCCGGAAAGCAAAAAAAACTTTTTTTTCCTTTGAGCTAATGCATCAGAAGACAAAGATATTTCGGATACATGTTAATATTTTCTCGCTTTGACAACAACAACAACAACAACAACAACAACAACAAAAAATAAATAAAATAATGGTATAAAACTTCCTTTTAAATTTGAGATATTTTATAACTAATTACGTTTTTTTAACTACCCTGAGTTCCAGAGGCTAAACCGCCTCTTTTTACCCGACAATCGGATAATTTAGGATTTTTTGAACACAGCGCTGCAAATTTTTTTTTTGTGACGTGCAGAGAAGCCATCTAATCAGATTTAGGTTTGACCCCCGTTGAGTTTTGCGGTGATCAGCGATGGCAAGTTTGATATTTTGATTTCCTTTGTAATCTCATATCTCATTCGGTTTTTCCGCATACTTTGTTGAAGCACAATTCTTTGTATAAACAACGTTTTATAGACCCCTGGCTTGTATTGAATTCCTAGAGGAATTGTTCTGGGGGACAAAACGATAGGACGTCTCTTCTTATGCAAAAAGAAAAAAGAAAAAAGAAAAAAGAAAGAAAAAATCCATTGTTTTGTTCCCCAGAACAATTCCTCTAAGGACTCAGTGCAAGGGGTTTATACAGTTCCTCACACTCGTATTCGTATGACGCCTGTAGTCATCGACGACGTTAGAAAACATACTGATGGTTTTTTTATTATTATCATTATTATTATTTTCTTCTTGTTCTTGTTCTTCTTTTACTTTTTAATTCTTCTTTTTGCTATAACATTTTCAGCTCTATCCCTCAAGTGTTATGTGTGCAATAAAAAAAATGAAAACTGTAAGACTGGGGAGACCACGTGTAAAAGTTCACAAGACAGATGCGGAAAATCGATTTTAAATGGTGTGATCAATAAAAGTTGCACTACCAGCCAAGTGTGCAGTAAAGCCAAGGAATTTTGCAAGAACCAGGAAAAGTGTGAAGCCTATTGCTGTGACAGTGACCTGTGTAACGGAGGTGTGCCCCTGAAGCCTGTGACGTTCGTGACTCTCCTCGCCATGGCTCTTGCCGTTGCTAAGTATCTCATCTAACCATGACAACGTAGCAGTCATTCACTTTTAAAATGCAGCTAATTTTTTAACATAAACATTTTCTCGATTAGAAAATGATTGTCATTTCCATTTTCACTTTTATTCAATTATCGACTGTGAACCGTTTTTATCATAAAATTGTAAAACTAATTGAAAAATAATTGAATAATTAGGTATACAAAATAATTGCATATCAACGTTAAGATTATGTTATTTTTGTTATGTTTACTTTGTTGCTTTTTTGCTTGCTTTTTCAATAAATGAAATAACAACCAAATGTTGAATTGAACCAATTGTCTGAAAAAATTACAAAGAATGTAAGGTTACAAGGGAAAATAATTCTGGGCCCAGTTGTTCAAAGCCCGATTAGTGCTAATCCTGGGTTAACTCTTAATAAGACCTATAGAGTTAGTCCAATAATCCTGTTCAAATTTGTCAGACTTACTAATGTTGAGATGCTTTCTCAAATGACAAAGTATTTTGTTCTAACAAGATAATAATCAAAACTCGCCCCAGTGTCTATCATTTCGAAAGTGGCCATGTTTTACTGGGATACCTGTGGTAGCCCAATCATAAAATGTCTCTGGATTTTTTAATGAGATACCTGTGGTTTCACAGTCATAAAACGTCTTTGGTTTCGTTTTTGTTTTGTTTTTTTCCTGTCTTCTCCACGACAAAATGGCAAAGTTGCGCAACAGTACCCAGGGATCTTCAGAAATTTACCCAAGAGACCTTTGCGGGCATATGCTATGGGGTTCACATCCATACTCCAATCAATTATCATGTACCAAATGTCAATCAATGTCACTATGTTATCAAGTGATTATGAGAGGGCGGAGCTAGCAGATCAAGTGGCACAGGTCATGTCTACGCATGCTCTATTTCGTTGTTCGCCGTAATTCAAGACAGCTGAACTAGAAATATTAATTTGTCAATTTCGTGAACAAGGATTTCAAGCCGAGAAGACAGCGATGATTTCGAAGCGATTATTTCTAAGAATTTTCAATGAACAGTTCATGGGCAAAAGCTTTTTTTGGTTTAACTATTCATGATTCATCTACTCCAGTATTTTCTGCACGAACAAGCGAAGATCGATGAGGAGAACAGGGTTTCAAGAGTCAGAATTACGATACGCGATAGGAAAAATTCATTCAGGCATGACTCGTTTATATTCTCAGCTCTTGAACTTGACAATACAGTGTTCTGGCCAGGAATTTCTTTCAGGTGGTCAAAGGGCCCACCAATCCAAAATTTAGGGGCCATTTATAAAAATGGATGGGTACCAGTGGATGGGCCATTTCCAAAATCTTAAAACAAAGAATAATGTTGGTTTTTTTTGCCAGTAACTCTGTTGCAAATCTACAACAATGTAAGACAGTTTTATTAGTAATGATAACACAATAAACTTTCGCTGGGCAGCCATACTTGAGCCTCCAATAAACAAGGTCAGTTAACACAGACTAGTCCGAGTTGGCTAGTGAAATACAAGATGTCGGCTATGTTCGATTCGTGTCGTTTCATATGGACTTTCACCTTGTTTATTGACAATATAATGCAACTTTAATTATTTCAAAAGTACTTTAAATCTTTTAAAGCTATAAGGAAGTTTTGGGGGCGCATAGAGCTGAAATTTGTGCGCCATTTCTGTTTTGTTTTGTTTTGTTTTGTTTTTTTTTCATGCGCGATTTTTATGCGCAATGGCGCGGCCTGATAACAACACTGCGCCGTGAATATAGATATTCTTATAGCCTATATTTATTTATTTATATTAAATGTTAAAGTCTACTCACAAAGGAACATGAGCTACATAGCAATATTTATTTTGAGATAATATTTGACTAAAGAAGCAAAAGTAAACTATTTGCTAAGCACATTCCAGGGTTCAAGTTCTTTGCCGTTCGAAGCGTTATGATCTCCTTTAATTTTTCTTCAAAAAATAGTGATTCATCAAAAAATATCGATAAATTATAAAATTATAAAATGTAAAGCAAATATGAGAGAGGTCTTGAGCAAATATTAGCCTGTATTTACGTTTTAAATGAAGCATTTGGATTTTAAACTGAACTACTTATTTATTAGGGATTTATAGTTAAAGTCGGTCGGCAAGCATGGGTTTCCTGTGCCTTTTTTCAGGGTTTTCCGCTGACCTTAATTATCGCTGGCACCCAAGGAAGCGTCTCTCAATCGTCTAGTGAAGAAGGTTGTTGGCTGTTATTGAAAGTCATCGCTTCAAATCTTCAAGAAATTCAAGCCATCGAGGGAAAAACAAGCATTCAGTAATTATGACATTATCTTTAGTTATGTTTAGCGTGCTTATTTTTTAGAATAATACTCCAACGTATCATTTTTATGGTGCCTTGACAACAACGTCATTTTACCGCCATTTTAGTTTTCCCCGTTGCACAAATAATTCCAAAAATAGAATCGTTACTTGAAGGAAAAAGGTTAAAGAGAATCAAGCTATAGTGTTTTAATATTTATTTGTGAACTAAAATGCGAAAACATTCAAAAGTTTTAGCAAGATGGCAATTTGTAACAGTTCAGAGCTAAACTCTTCACAATCTTTCGTGTTTTTTTCTGGTTTAAAATTTGCTTGTATAGGCGTATTATCTCCAGGTATTTATTTAGGTTTTGATCAAAATGATAACCAAATAATTAGTTAGTAATATTTGATTTTTACCTAAAATATTACAAAAGTTCAATCTTCGAATCTGAGTCTGCTTCATTCTTTTTTTTTGTTTACGGATATCTTCTGGTACTCGTGTAAGATATTGACATTCATCTCTCTTGTTAATGCATGAAATAGGCTATGGAAATAAGAAATACGGCTTTTGTCAGTTTGTATTTAAGCCAGGTTGACACTAGGGTTAGGGTTATCGACTTAAGTATGAGATATGTAGAGGATATTACATGGGCGCGCGGAGATACGAAATTTATCTTCGAGTGTTGAAAAGATCTCTCACAAGTGAGAGATTTTCAACACGAGAAGATAAATTTCGTATCTCTAAGCGCCCATGTAATATTCTGTTTATTATATAATTATCAATGAAAGTATGTTTTGGCTTTTTCAGGCAATTCTTTCCGTGTATTTTTGAATAGCCATCGCAATGGTGTTATTTTCACACGTGAAAATAACATGTTATTTTCACGAGTGAAGATATCAATTTTTCGAAATAGAGAAAAATAGATATTTCATTGGTAATAATATAATAAATTTCTTTATTTCATTGACAAAAAGTGATTCCAATTTTTTTTTTTTTTTGGAATATATGCATTAGAATCAAAAATATATTGCCGCACTCGGTCCATACCGCATGACTTTGAGCCAAATGTTTTCATGTCTGGTCCTCAATAAGTGGATATAAATGATAAGCATAAACCAACTTGTGTACTTCCTAGGAACGCGCACACTCATTGGTTAATTGGAGGTGAATATTGTACGATATTCACCTCTGAATCTCGGAATATTGAGTCTGCAGCAAAATGGCATCAGCCAGCAATTGTTTTGCTACGACTTCCGATGAGGAAATTGAAAAAATGAAAGTAAATGCCATTCCTATCAATACTAAAGAGGCAACAAAGTATTATATGGCCTAAACGTTTTGCTAAAAGTTTTGTGTGAATTTGTCACACAAACTGCAAGTTTCTGTTTGTTTGTTTTTGTTTAATTATTGTATATAAAAATAAGTTACTCTGTACACAAGTTGGTATATGCTAAAACAATTATTCGCCTAAGGCTCAGTGAATATGGAGAATATTTACCTCGCAGCTTGAAGACTCGCGTCTTGGTAAATGTTCTCTGATATTCACTTCACCTTTGGCAAATAATTGTTAAGTATAATTTCAGACTTGAATTCAAAGTTTCTTGCACTGTGATTGATTGATTGATCGAGCAGTGTTACTAAGACCATAATCACCATATGAGGTCTTTCAAAGTTTGCCAGATCGAAAGTATTACTAAAGCGTTCTTATCCTATATTCCAACTTCTCTCTATATTCAAGAATAAAAAATTTATGCTCAGTGATTATGGTGAATATATACCTCGCTGCTCGAAGACTCGCAGCTTGGTAAATATTCCATCAATAATCACTTCAACTTTGGCAAATAAATTGTTAAATATTGAAAACTACTCCAATATTATGATACTTTTTGGTTTGTTTTATTTGATTACAACAGTCATGTCTGCTATACCAGCCAAAATAGTCCTGAAGAGCACCACATCCAAGACCCTGAATGACCGGTGAGAGCAAAGAATGCAGTCTTAAGAGGGACCTATAGGGGACATGAGCAAAAGGCTGTAATAAAAAATCCTCATCACTTTCGATGAAGATGCATAATTGGCATTGAAAAAGTAAAGGATGATTGTCAAAACAAAAACAAAACGAAAAGGCTGAGAAATGAAAATCCAATACAGCCATACACAGCCTGATAATGCTGGTGCTAACTTGTTTAGCTCAGCTTGAGTAAAGTGCTTGCATTTTACTCAGATAAAAAAAAATGAGGTAACTCATTGAAATGAAATCATCCAGAAAATGCTCATTCCCCAGGGCAAAAAAATTTAAAAAATCAGCAATGATTTTTATGATATTTTGAAAATATCAATAATTCAATTATAAAAAATGCCCATCATCAAGACGTTCATTCCCTCTCCTTGAAGCTTCACTGAGATTGCCCGCCAAATAAAGTCTCCTCCACAAGTTACCCTCGGAGGTCTGCGCATGGGACAGATGCAGCAATCCCAAGCAAGTTCAAAGAATCGACGACTAGCGGCACAGATGGCAAACCGACCTGGTGTTCAAGCTGCTCTAGGATTATCGCCACCTGGAGGAAGAGTACAAAACAGACTTGGGAATCAGAACAAAGGATCAGTGCAAGGAAGACTGGGTTCAAACAAGATGACTGGGTTTCGACCTGCCGGCCGTGGTGGTCAAGGTGGTGTCCAGCAAAGAATAGGAAGTGGAAGAGGTGGTTTAAGGAAAGGAACAGGACTGAAGCGTGGCTTTGGTGCTGGTGCCGGAAGAGGTAGGCTGAATCGTGGTGGTGGAATGTCAAGGGGTGTTGGACGTGGCATGCGTGGAGGTATGGGTGGAGGTCGTGGAAAAGCTCAAGGCAGTAGAGGTGCAGGTGCAGCTAGAGGAAGAGGTGCTGGCAGAGGAGGGCGAGGTCGTGGAAGAGGCCGAGGGGGCCAAACTAACCCTGTCAAATCGAGAGATGCACTGGATAAAGAACTTGATGAATACATGACTCAAACTAAGGGACACTTGGATGCAGAGCTGGATCAATACATGCAGAATGTTGCTACTGATGATCAATAACATTTCTCAAGAAATAAACTAGAACATTATGTGGTCATCATGAAGAGACCTGTGCATTTATGTGGACTATACATGCGTATATCTGTATATTATTATTGAAAGACTTTTAGGCTAAAGAACAATGCCAGTCGTAATACAGATTAAATCAGCTGATACAGGCTAGTTTTATCTTCTGGGCACAGTTGTTCAAAGCCTGATTAGTGCTAATCCTGGGTTAACCTTTTAATAAAACCTATAGAGTTAATCCTGGATTAGTGCTTATCCAGCTTTGAACAACCCAGCCCAGTGTTTTATTTTCAGTATTTGATAGCATTGCGTAAGCAATACCTGCATTGTGCTATTCACTATCACCATACATAATGTCGTCCTGAGAGAAAACCTATGTTGCATTCAGTTAATGAAATATAGTTACAGTGTGACTACTAAATACTTTCCAACTTTGGGTAGTTAAGCCAATCAGACAGCAGTAAAAAACAACTTTTCAACATCTTTTTATTCCCATGAGAAAATGACCATAGCTGTCTAGTTGTTTACAAGTAACATCAGGTCCAAATTACAACTCTCGTGCAGTCTAGGTTTCTGATTCATGGCTCTACCATTCAAAGTTGGAATGCATTGTTTTCATTCTATATTTTACCTTTTTTCTTTTTATAATACTTTATTCTCATCACATTAAAGAAGAAGAAAAACAATACATTTAGCACAGTGTACAGCTACATTTTCTTTCTTTTGTCTAACTGTCAAAGTGGCCCCAGTTAACAGTAGTTGTATTGTAAAATTTCGAAAAAAATAGATAACATAAAACAAATTATAAACTGCTGCCACCTAGATACTCCCTCGCAGGGCTTAAAGTAATGGCTGAACAGTTGATGGTCATCATCACAGTCTAAAATTAGTTCTAGCTTAGTTATTTCTGGCTGAAAAATAGAGGTGTTTCACCATCATGTGACGGCAGCCATATTAGATGGTAGAAACAATGACTTGGAGTGATTTTTACTCAGACCCTGCAAGGGCGGATCCAGCCAAAACTTTAAGGGGGTGGGGCTAATTGAGTTTCTCCTGTCAACACGACGGAAAATAATAAAAAAAAGCATATAATTCTTCAGTTTCGTTTTGTTGTTTTTTTTCCTGCTGAAGGGAGGGCTTCAGCCCCTCTTGTCCCCCCCACCCTGGATGCGCTCTTGCCCTGTCTACTCCTCTGGACAGATATAAGTTTTTTTCTCTTTACGGGAAATGCTTACTGCATTTTTCAATATTTTGCAAACTCCATAATATCCCATACACCTGGTATTAGTGTCCTCATGCAACGCTTCCTGGGGCAGCGATTCTTAGTGTTGTCACGACACTAAAAATAGCTGTGATGGAGTCTGAACTCGGTAAATACAAGCTGAACACTGAAATTTGGTTTTTCTCTGCAGTCAATTGAAAATTGATCAGAGGGCACCTTTCATGTTCTTTACTGGCGGCAGTAAAAAGTCTAGTAAATGTCTAAGTTCGCAGAATATTGAGGTCATTGAGAATTGGAGTAAAATATGTTAAATTTTAGTTAGCATGAGCCTTCGTTTCAGTTGATGTTACTTGGGTTCCCTGTGTAGGTATCTATGGAAACTGCTCGCTCTTCCAAGATGGCGGCTGGACTCGCCAGTTTATTGTGTAGTAATGAGAGGTTTCTCAAACGATTTCAAGCTTTAAAACCTTCTTCATTCTTTAGTTAGTGAGTATTAAAATGGATTTATCGTCGAGAGAGGAGAGACATATTAGATGGTTGGCTGAAGAAGCAGAATTGAATCAAAAACACGAAGAAATGTGAGTGTAAACCCGCACAATTTTTCGCTTATTATATCTTTTTGAAGCTTCTGCTAAGTTTTTTAAGCTAAATATTTCCCTTATTTTCATATCTGATGAGTTTCAATTTAGACACTCAATTCAAAAGAACATAGCTTCTTCTAGGTTTCAGGTTTTCTTTTTGTGTATATTCGACCTGATGTTTTTAGTGTCAAAAAGCTAATCAATCTATCTATCCAATCTATCCTTTTTCGTTTTTATGTTTTTTTTTCTTTCGTTTTTTCTGTTTGATGGGGAAGAGAAGGGGGGAGGATATGTTATGTTTGAGTGTGGGGAGAGGGGTACCCCCAAATTGATGTTACAACATAATTAATCCCCCCACACAATAATTTATAAACACTCCCTAAATACCACAAGTAGCCCAGGCTCATAGTTAGTGTGAATAACTGAATCAACAGAGAGAAAGACAGACAAAGTAGTGTATGGTGGGGGAGCGTCATCTAAACCTGAATGAAATGAGCTGAAGTTAAGCTGTGGGGCTGTTCAATATATCAACAACACACGGTGAGAGTTTTGTTTGATATTATTGATTTTAAAGCAGAAAAATGAGGATTCATAAATACCTATATATTCTTCGTATAATACCCATATAATCTTTGTCTGTCTGTCTCTCTATCAATTCAGTTATTCAACACAAACTATGAGCCTGGGCTACCTGTGCAAATAAGTGGTAAATTTGTGATCACAAAATTGAGGGGAAGGATGAATAAAATTCCAGGTTCTCTGGATTCCCTCCTTCACATAGACCATCACTCTAAATTCAATATTTATTTTTTGTCCTTCAGACTCGCTAAACGAGAAGTGCTGCTTGCTTCATCAGCAAGTCTCTATGGCAACAAGGAAAAGAAAAAGAAAACAATGAAACATGATTATTTGAAAGCAAAAGCCAGGAATGACCAGTTAATAAAGGTAAGTGATTTGTTTTACACTCTACCTGAAACTCTTTCTCGCAAACTATTTCTAAGTAACAAGGGGGGAGGGCTAGGGATAGCACTTTGTTGTTGTTTTTTGTCGAGCCTGGCTTAATTGCCCTTTGGTGTGATACAGTAAGCTACATTTTTTTAGAGGAAAAGAAAAACACTTAAATCTTCCTTCCTTCCTTCCTTCCTTCCTTCCGCTTCCCCTCTCTTCTTCCTTCCTGCCAACCTCTTCCTCCTTCGTCCTTCCCTTCTCTCCTCCTAACCTCTTTCCCCCGCTTCCTTCTTTTCTTTGGACGTACTTCCTCCTGGAGTCCTCTTCCTCCCCCTCCCCACCCCCTCCCCCTTCCGTCCTATTCATTGTTCCTCCCTCCTTGCTTCTCACCCCCCCCTCCTCCACTCCTTCCCTCTCTTCCGTCTTTTCTTCCTTCTTCCTTCCTCCTTCCTCCTCCTTCCCATCCCTCCCTCCCTCCCCCCGTCCCTCTCTCCTTCCTTCCTTCATTTGTTCCTCCCTCCTTTCTTCCTCCTTCCTCCTTCCTCCTTCCTCCCTCCTTCCTTTCTCCTTCCTTCCTTCTTTATTTCTTTCTTTTTTTATATATTACAATAGTTTTGCTTATCAAATATTATTTATCCAAAATACACCTAATAAAATTTTTTTGAAAAGATGTCCCTCTTCCTCAATTAATTCTGAGTTTATATGCTCAATCTGGATTAAGTATCACTTATTCTTGTTTACAGGAATTTGAATTGACACAAGAAAGCTTAAGGATGAAAGCCCATAACCCCAGTGGTGCATCATTCATTGCTTTGAGAGTGAGTACCTTGACTCCAGACATGACCTTTCCTATTATCTCATTTACTACCTTTATCCTTGAAGTTTAACCTGTGAAATTTGATATTTTTTCTTTCACACTGACTAGCATTTCAATGACTGTCAAACAGAGAACTGAAATAAAATAAAGAAAATTGTGGGAGATTTTGGACTGAATTAAAGAATTTAATTTATAATATAATTGGGATACTACACGTGCTATGATTGGTCGAAAACCATGTTTGATGAGAGTATCAAAACACGCTACCGTCATTTTTAATCTATCGTGCGCGCTTATTGGTCAGTTTGAACAAGACTGCACGTAGGGAGACTTTGCTTTTTTCAGATCTTTTTGAGCGTTTGTTATTTTATAAAACAAATCAAAAACAGTTTTCTGTGTTTGATACTCTGATCAAAACACTTGGGATGTTGGGAGAACACTTGAGAAGCTGGAAACCACTCCGCTACGCGTTGTGGTTTCCTACGTTCCTCTCGTGTTCTCTCAACATCCCGCGTGTTTTGATCAGAGTATCAAACACGGAAAACTGTTTTTGATCTGTTAATTTAAACATTGAGAAATTGCACACAAATTAAAAACCAAACACGCCCTATTTCTATTGTTTAATGTTGGGTTTAAATTTCGATGCAAAAAAACCTATCCCAGGTTTTGAATTCAGCATTGATACTAACAGGGGAGAGCGGGCTGAATTCAAAACCCGGGAAAGGTTTTCCATCAAAATTCAAACCCTCCATCAAACATTAAAAATAGGGCTTGTTTGCTTTTTTAGCCACAGTTAAAACACCAGGGCGAGGATTTGCATTGAAATCCAAGACCAAGGGCCGCATAACCTTTACTTAAATCATTTTTGAGAGAAAAAAAACTCAAAATCCTTCCATCTCTCATTAATGCTACATACTCTTCCCCCTCCACCCCCGTCCACCCCCCTCCATCCCCCCTCCATTCCCCCTCCATCCCCAATAATGCATTTCTAACAAAATGACACAAAAATTTATTAATTATAATTTTTTTTATTTTATTGCAATGGCTAGCGTGTTTTTATTTTTTGCTAGTCAAATTAAGCAGGCCTTCATAAGACATAAGTTTTGCAGTGACATCATTTCGATGTCACTTAATTTGATATCTCTTTGGTTCCCTAGCAACAGCGGGAGTGGTTACCATAGCAATCTGCGGTCTAATTCATGACCACAGTAGTGAGAGGCAGCAAATTAGCAGTATATGCTATTTGTGCTTCTCAATTAATTATTATTATTATTTATTATTATCTATTAGGATAGCTATTTTGCCGCAGTTGAGAGAGAGTGGCCCCAGTGGTACAGAAAAGTAGTCTAAACAACCAAATCTCTCCCTGGAATCTCTTGATGGTGCTGTGGCTCATATGGTGAAATCAAGTAGATGTACGATGATGAAATCTGTTTTGATTGGTTCTTCAGAAATCTATTAACTATTCTAAGGGGTACCACCACATGACTCAAAACTCCTTATACTAGTGCTAGTATTACTCATGTTGGTTGATCTAACAAGAGAAGCTAATGAGGAATGTTTTGTTATCGCCAACCAACATGGCGGCTATGACGTAACATGCACCCCAACAATAGGAGGATACCTATCAAATAACGGCCGTGTTGGTTGATCTAACAAGAAAAGCTAATGAGGAATGCTTTGTTATCATCAACCAATATGGCGGCTATGACGTGACATGCACCCTAAGAATAGGAGGATACCTATCATACAACTGCCGTGTTAGTTGATCTAACAAAAGAAGCTAATGAGGAATGCTTTGTTATCGTCAACCAATATGGCGGCTATGACGTAACATGCACCCCAAGAATAGAAGGATACCTATCAAACAACTGCCGTGTTGGTTGATCTAACAAGAGAAGCTAATGAGGAATACTTTGTTAACGTCAACCAACATGGCGGCTATGACTTAACATGCACCCCAAGAATTTGACAACAGATCAAAACAAAGTGTCATATCAGAAACGCAATGGTTTTAAACATTTCGCCCACCAATACTCTACGATGAGAACCACACTCATATTTAACAATTATTGAATGAAAAAGGCCCCGTCCACACGTGTCCGGAAATTTTTGTATCCGCAATTTTTTTTCTGTATTTTTCATTTTTATTTTTTGCGGATACGAAAATGTTCGCGTCCACACGCAGCGTATTCGAATCGTTTTCGAATCGTTTTCACTGTCCACACGTATCCGGAAATTTCTTGAGCCACCCTGATGCACGCTAGTGCCTAGTCCCTTTGACGGATAGTTTTTCTTATTGAGCATGCGCAAAATCGTGTTTACGTCAGCGTATTTCAAACTTTGCGGATACGACCGTCCACACGTATCCGTATTCGGAGCGTATTCGAAAATTTCCACTATGGAGACCGTTTTCGAAAATTTCCGGATACGGATACAAAAATTTCCGGATACGTGTGGACGCAACCCGTATCCACAAAAAAAAAATTGCGGATACAAAAATTTCCGGATACGTGTGGACGTGGCCTTAGATGACAATGCTCAACTTTTATAGCTGCGGTTTGTAAGGTAAAATCTCTTTATTTGATTGCACTACTTGACACTTTTCACATATGTACCCCCTTGATAACCACCGTGGCACATCGTTAAACGTCCCTTCCTCTCCTGTAGACATTCTTTTCCACATAGCTACATACCGGCCATTACCAGCCGGCTGTGCTGGGCCCCAGTGATTAATACTCAATGGAGCACCGCTGACCCATTTCCATTGACCATCTTTCACCATGAGACCAATGTGCCATTCATTTCCTTGTGGAGATGTTATATTTTGGATCTGTTTATTGATGAATGCCCATTCATCTTCTGTTTCCATGGAGACTAGTTCGCTGCCTTGTTCTCTGCAGGCGCGTCTGTTTTGTTTCTACTTTTTCCCGTTGGTATTAAACGTATAGAGTGATTTACCATAATGGACTTAGCAACAGAATAAAGAACAGAGAAAAAAAAAATTGTTATTTTAATTTTTTTAAATTAAAACTATGCTCATTGCTTTCTACGCCCTTTTTGAGACTAAAGCTGCGTTTACATGGTACAGGACGAATTTTTTACCGGTCAAAAACCTGTACGCATATATAAGGATTCATTCAAATGGGACTGAGCTATCCGAGCAAAAAAATCGTACGCCTAGCCGTGCAAATTTGGGAACGATTCGGTGTAAACAGAACGTTTTTTATACAATTAAAGAGACAGTTCCGGATTAACGGTTTGTACAGGTCCAGTTTTTGAACGGTAAAAAATTCGTCCCTCAGACTAAAGGGGATGTTATACAAGACATCAAGGGTTTGAAAAAACCTACGCATACCATATGGAACTTAATTAATTAAAGAACTTAAGTGTGCGCGGGTTCCCTGTGGTTTTAAATGTTTTGGGCTTCCTTTGTCAAAGGCCAGGTCTCTAAGCTAAATTCAAGATGGCGGACAATTTCGTGTGTATCTTCGCTGTATTATCTGCAAGTTTTGGTTCATATCTTCAACATTTTAAAGCTTTAAATTGCTGGAAAATGATTAAAAAGAAATCTACGTTCACTTTCAAATCAAAGGTAAGCTTACTAAATGTGGATATAAAGCTTTTTCACACGTTTTTCTACTGTTTCTCAGATGTTCTCCCTTTGCAAACATATATTTTACTTCCATCTTGTGTCGAGTGATTGGTCATGATTCTCTGTATCAGGAGACTGAGTAAGCAATCCCTTCCTGCAAAACTGCTACACCACCATTAATAGATAGTCACTGTTTTCAGGGGCGGATTTAGATATTTTAGAAGGGGGAGGGGGGGGGACTATTGCAAACGTTTTATCAGGAATTCAAGGAAAAACGGGTGACAGTTACTTAACGATATACTGAGAAAGTTAAGTAAAAGGGGGGATGGATCCAAGGGCGGTAATATAGGTCACCACTAGACTAGTCACCTATATTACCGCCCTTGGATCCATCCACATTTGCTTTAGAATAAGCCAAATACCACTGTGTTCCTCAGTAGTAATTTGATTACAGAACTGATCATTTACTCGGGGCTAGAACCTTATTTCATTGTCCAAATATTCACAGATACCAACGGTAAAGTAAAGAATGGACAACTTCAATAATACAAACACTTTGAAATTCCACGGACCTACATTGTAACACATGGATATTTGTTTATTTTTATTTATTTTATTTATTTTGTTTTCCTTACGATAAATGATAGAGACTTCACATATTTTTATTTTTGTTGCTTAAAAATATCACAACCAAACCCCCTCCCTTCCCTCCCTTCCCTCCCTTCCCTCCCTTCCCTAACCCCTTTCCTCCTTCCCCTCCCCCCCGGATAAAAAGCAGACGTTGCGCGCGCATGTCTCTGTACTGTGATATCACACGCTAGGAGCTGTAGAGCAAGAGAGAAGCAAGCTTGGGAAAGCGAAACGTAACCCAGTGTTTCTCTTGGTTTGTGTCCTAAGACTCACAGATAGTTTATATCACGGTATAGCGACACTCGATCACATTTAGAATGTTAGAATGCGCAATATCAACTATTAAATATTATATTATTATAGAGACATGCGTGCGCGTTTTATATAACTTTTAGAAAATAAATTATTAATAAAATAACTGTTATGAATGTCGCGTTCTGATTGGTTTGGAGCGCGTGCTTTATGAGAGCACATTGCACGCGCGAGCACTTTCCGTTGCGTCATTCCTATCTGTTATTATAATTTGTATTTTATAAAAGAAATAAAAAACTTGCTTGCTGTGCTGTGTGCAGTCATAAAGCACTTGGGGGTTGGCAGAACACTCGAGAAGTGTCCAGAAGCACTCCGCTACGCGTCGTGCTTCTCCTAACACTTCTCTCGTGTTCTTCCAACCCTCGCGTGCTTTATGACAGCACACAACATGCGCGCGCGTTTTCTATTTCTTCGTTAACTTTTTTTTTTTTTTTTTTTTTTTTCGAACGTCTCTGAGTCCGCTTACGTTATGTTTCAAATATTTTCTGATATATTATTATTAAATATAGTGATTTCAGATAATCCTTTCGCATGAAATCACAAAGTTACTTTATAAAAATTTCAGGACTTTTAAGTTTTTCAAAGAGCTTGAGCGCATTGTCTCCCCATTTTTAGAGCGCATGTCATCCTCTACAGTGTCATTGGTACTGTTTTGATGAACGGTTGTACATGGGAAGACAATTTTTTCTCAAGACAATTTCATGCATTTGTTCTGCCAGATTATGAGAAATGAGAAAACATACGCGCAATTAAGCTGCTAAATAGATTTCAAAATCTCAAGGTCGAAGATCAATTATGGCTACAATCATTTTATTCGTTTTAGGTTTGCGTTTTCAAGTTTACTCAAACTTGGCCAAAAATGACGACATTAAGATCTTAAAGCGAATTGAACTATTTCACTATGACGTCACTGCTTGTTTATGTGGGGGATAGAATCGCCAAATCCAATAGAAAATTCAACAAAGTTTGCTCCTAGCGAAACAGTCTAATCTAAAATGGCCTGGTTTTCAAATATAATATATGTTAATATGTACTAAAAAATATTCTGAGCGTTTGCTGGCTATTTTACTTTTCTTCGTGGATTGATACGGGTTTTAGAACAATTCTCGGTGAATTTGCTTTGATTTGACCCCATCCGACGACCATGATCCTTTGCGTTTAAACAATAGATTGCTTTGATGTGACGTCATAGTGAAATAGGGCAATTATTTTAAAATAAGGCGGTTACCTAAACTACCATATGCCAAGTAAGAATTTTAGAGTTTCGTTGAGCTTCATCTCTGATGTAACATAGGGCACCCGACTGAAAGTTGAAGCAGACGTCATTTCCGGTGTCATTTCCGGTAAATATTCAATAGAAAACTGCGTAACAGATTCATGAGTTTTAAGCATATAACTACTCTTTGACTCATAGGACATGAAGGGCAGTGTTGCTTGTCATCGCAGGCTGGTAATGCGGAGTTTCACTGATACAATGTATTCTCCATATTGAAGCCAAATGTATAATAGTTCCTGGTTGATATGACGGACAGTGTTCCCCTGTCTGCTCAAGTTTGAGATTAACGAGAATCATTCAGCTGGTTGACTCATCAAACATTGAGTGTCGTATTTCCCTGTGTCCCTTTTTAAGGAAAAGGACTAGGGAAGAGCTTAGCAGCCAGGTCGAGGGCGTCCGCTTATCCTTACCATTTGACGAGAACCTCTCTGTCTCTTTCCTCCAAAACTTCCTCGACTTTCCAAAGCTTTTCTTTTTCACTTTTTTTTTTTTTTTTTTTTTTTTTCCCTTCTTGTTCTTGTTCTTCTTCTTCTTCTTCTTCTTCTTCTTCTTCTTCTTCTTCTTCTTCTTCTTCTTCTTCTTCTTCTTCTTCTTCTTCTTCTTCTTCTTCTTCTTCTTCTTCTTCTTTTTCTTCTTCTTTCTTCTCCACAACCCAAATATGGAATTGATCATACCATGGAATGAGCTTTCTCTACTCCATCTTCGACACTAACATATAGAGTAAAGCTTGATATGTACCAAGCATTAGAATATCCTCTAACTGACTGCACCTGATGGACAGTGCTTCCTTGTCTTTTTTTTTTTTTTTTTTTTTTTTTCGTAGATTGGCGATTAGATTTATGATATTCATTCAACTTGTTTGATACCAAGCATTAGAGTATCCTCTAATTGATTGTGAATGACGGGCATTGTTTGCCTCCCATATGTAGGCTGGCAATGAGATTCATGAGATTCATTCAACTGATTGATGCCAAGCAATAGAATACTCTCTGGTTGATAGCACATGACGGGCAGTGTTTGCCTGCCATTGTAGGCTGGTAATGAGATTCATGAGATTCATTCAAATGATTGATACCAAGCAAAGAATACTCTCTGGTTGACAGCACATGACGGGCATAGCATGCCTGTCATTGTAGGATGATAAAAAGATTCATTCAGCGTGTGCATTTAGCCACCAAGAAAGACAAATGACATTATAACAGTTCCAATGGTCACACAAATACCTGTGTAATAAGCAGATGCGGAGATGACTATGTTATTGTTACAAAAATCAATGTTACAACCATCAGTATTACAGCACATTATCCGACAATTCGCTTTCATCTGCAAACAGTCAGACCCAGAGCACATTTCAGAGGGTGCGCATATCTTTGTATAAGTTTTCTTAAAGATTCCATTTCTGTACCATTGGATCTCTGCCGACAAACAAGACGTTTCGGAGCCTCGGCACCATCGCTTGAAAGTATTTTTTTCACAGTGTGTCCAGGATTGGTTTGAAACGCATTCGTAACACCATAGACTTCTTCCTGGAAAATAATAAATTTTTTTTGTTTGTTTTTGTTTTTGAGAATAGTCCCCTTCACATTTCCCTGCGCCATATTGAAAGGTAGCCGTGCCTTTGCATTGAAGCGAGACGAACGGTGAGCTTGTAATGATAGAGACCTTTTTTAACACCTTAGACAATTATTCACATGTCTCTATCTTTGCAAGCTCACCGTTTGTCGCGCTTCAATGCAAAGGCACGGCTATCTTTCAAGATGGCGCAGGGAACTGTTAAGGGGACTATTAGCAATTAATGTGCGAACACAATAAACGGGAGCACTCGAACAAAATTTACGATAAAAAAGGCTTTATCCAATCAAGAAAGAGCAAAATGAGTACCCTATTAGCCTCAGCCAATCACAATCACTCATTCCAACAGTTGTTGAGAACAGTTTTCCTCAGAAGTCTAGGCCTCGTTGCTTGATCCTGATTGGTTTAAGTTTGACTTGTTTGATTTCTTTGTTTTCACTCTATGTCGTGATTGGTTAGCTTTCTTCAGGTGGTCCTGGTTAGCATGCCCACACAGTAATAGCCAGTGGTAAACAAACCTGTGGCCTTTGTTCCATGATTCAAGAACCGCTGACCACCGTAAAAGAAGGGGGGGCTTAGATTGGGAAATATAAGAGACTATTATGGGAAAAAGTGGGGGGGGGGGCTAAGATTGGCAATTATAAGAGACTATAGTATTTTTTTTTTAATTTTTATAGTATGGGAAAAGGTAAAGTGGGGGAAGGGGGGAAGGGGGGGGGGGGGAGGGGAGTTACATTACAGCCCTCCTCCATTCCCCTCCCCCCGTCTCCGCGGTCCCAGTGGTTGGACTAGAATTTAGAAGTTGAATTTTTTATAGAAAAATTTGAGAACCTGGAGTCGAAAAGCCCCTTGGTTTGAGGTCAAATTATCGGCTTTGCACCATCACTTGGAGAAGCTATGAAAAGAGGCAGGAAAAATTGGGAAGAAAGGATTCAATTTCCTCGGGAAAAGACACTGCATTGGGCGATTTCTTAACAAAAACGTATCCTTTTCTACTTAAAGTTTTCTATCTGTGAAAAAAAGCACTTCAAGCGATTGACCTTCGCTTAATATACTTCAATTTGTCGAGTTTGTCTTTCCTCGGTACAGAGCAAGTGACTCTCTTCCACTTATAATTACAGACAGCTGGGCAGGGCGGAATCAAAGCCAGGCAGCTTTTAATTTTCGACGACAATTTTTCAACTAAAACGAATTCTAATCGATTTAAAGCATTTTGTATTAAAAAAAACTTCAAGCGATTCAACCTCTTCTTTCTGCTGATATAGAATACGAACGACTCTCTTCGCGTACTAAGAAAAATCGTCCGTAATCATACATAGCTAAGTAAGTGATTGCCCTACTAAAACGAATTGTAATCTACTGAAAGTTACTAACGGAATAGTGGAAAAAAAAAGCGTTAAGTAGGTATTAGTTTTAGGTCACCCATCCAGGAACGAACTTCCCTCAACCGGACTTGACTCTGTGTTATTGAAGCCCGCTTTTTTTCCACTGAACCACGGTTCCAAGTAAATCAGCATAACAATCGCCGCGCAAACAATGCACCGAATAGACTAGAGTTTTTAACATTATACTTTCAACCGATTCCGTGCGTGGCAGAGATGCAAGGGATTAGCCGATATGGTCTGGGGGCCGCCTGGTCTCTCCCCTGATGCTTTGGCTAGAACATTTTCTTGCGTAATTCGTGCACCCAAGGGCAGAAGGATTTAATCGCCGTCAGGTCCGAAGTCCATACGACGCCTCAGCTCTGCGGATGTCTCGGGGGTATGGCAAATTTGAATCGGCTTTTTTTTTTCTTTTTTCTTTTTTATTCAATTTAATTAATTAATTAATTTTTAATTTCTGTCGCTGGGTTCGAATCCATATAAGATTTTCTTTTCTTTTTTTCTTTTTTTCTTTTTTTTTTTTTTTTTTTTTTTTTTTTTTTTTTTTTTTTTTTTTTTTTTTTTTTTTTTTTTTTTTTTTTTTTTCTTTTTTTTTTTTTTTTTTTTTTCTTTTTTTCTTTTTTTTAATCATATTATCTTGAATTTGACATTGATCTTTCTTTACAGCAGCATAACACTGAGTTAATCGGAAAAATTGAATGTATTTTTTCTGAATTCATGAGATGCTGCCTGGAAACAGCCAAGTTTGCCAAAGCCTTTTCTTTTTTTTTTTTTTTTTTTTTTTTTTTTTTTTTTTAATCATATTATCTTGAATTTGACATTGATCTTTCTTTACAGCAACATAACAGTTAATCGGAAAAATCGAATATATTTTTTCTGAATTCATGAGATGCTGCCTGGAAACAGCCAAGTTTGCCAAAGCCTTTACTCCATGCATCTTAGTCAATCTTAAAACAAGTTTCGATTCTTGGTATTGTCTTTTGATATATGGTAATGCGCAATTTACCGGAAGTGAAATATAATCAATGAAAATCATGCTTTGAAACAAATCTTTTATTTTACTTCCCTTCAAAATAAAAATTAGAAATCGGGAACATATATATATATATATATATATATATATATCTTTTGACAAGCCTTTGAACGCATGCGCTCTTGAACCGGAAATCCCAGAAATCCAGGTCTAAAAAAAATTGCATTATGCCAGAGCCCTCGTTCTTCGCCGCAGGCCAGAAGAAACGTAGGCTCTGGATACGAGATTGCTTATGAAAGTGAGTGTTGCGTGACGACACTAAAGCGCCTGCGTAGGAGACTAGAACGAAGCCCGTGATGCTCTGAAAAAATGATAAAAATTCAAACTTAAACGATCCCAAGATATAGTGCTTTAGATTCGTTTGTAACGTTGAATAGTGAAATAGCATTTTTACCAGATTTTCTTTAGTATTGCCAAAAAGTATGAACGTCGTATATGGTACATTATTTTATTCTACCCAATAAATATGTATTTGATAATCGACGTGTTTATACCATCAAGTCTAGGTTAATATATCGTACTGGCTTTCTTTTTAGACATTTTTCTTATTTTCCTTTCTTTTATACACACTTGGGATCTCGCTCTCAGTCTCCCTCGTTTCAAACACCACAGGAACGCCTCAGAAGAAACAGACGAGAAATTCTCGAAGGAAATAGAGAGACGCATGCGGAGGGGATTAATATCATACGATCAGGGCTATCCTTAGCTGACCTTGGTATGATTCTATTAATGGTATTGAGATTTCCAAATAGAATTCTATCGATATCTAGCAGAATAAAGTCAAGTTCAGGCAATCGGAAACGAAGCCAAGTACAATTGAGATACAGGATAGACATAGATATCTTTTGGTATGATTGCATTAGCTGTAATACATCTGTAGTCAAGTACCACTCAATTGAGTTCACGTTCGATATCTTAAAATTCGCTTCAAATAGATCAAAGGCTTATGAATTATTCATGATCTTTTGAAGTCGTTAGCCAATCATAGCTTGAGAAGAAATAACTAGCTAAAAACTAGTGTGGGCTGTGTCGGTGTTTCTAATGAAACAGTAATAAAAGGGTAAATTTTACACCGTGAAAAGATGAAAAAACTTACTGACTCCAACGAAGGACTAGCGTCCGAAACGTCCGTAATTTATTTTTTTTTTTTTTTTTTTTTCATCTTTTCACGGTGTAAAATTTACCCTTTTATCATTACAATTATAGCTTAGTATTTCTACGCGAGTATATATCTTATGTTGGCAACTGTTAAAGCTGTTAAAGCTCTTTTAAATACAGCCAGGAATAGTGAGTTGTTATCATGTAATTAGAAAATTAATATCCAGGACTCAGAAGAATAATTTCAATACTTGGAAAGAGCATGTTAAGATTAGTATAAATGGGAATTTTGAACAAAGTAAGTTCAAAACTCGTGAACATATGAATTTTCAAATATCTTAAATTTAAAATATTCACATTTAAAAAATCATAAATTCCAGTTTGGAACTTAATTCCTTCGACTTCGCTGTTTTATCAAGTTTCAAATGCTCTTTCCAGCTTTGACAAATATGGTTTTTGTTTTACTCGAATCAGAAGTATGACAAAATTCACAATTTCGATCGAAAATCATATTTCCGAGTTTCGAACTTATTTCTATCAAACTTCGCAGCTTCTTTTTTTTTTTTTTTTTTTTTTTTTTTTTCCTTTTCAACTTTAACATGTCTCTTAGTTCCAGCTGTAGTAAATGTTTGTTTTTTCCTCTCTTTTACCAATTTTTAAATACCTGATCATTCATGTATTAAGATTTGCACTTGGTAAGCATCAGGATTAAAAGAAGTCAAGCGCTGGGCGCTCTTCCGGATACTCGTTCGGTTTTAAAGCCCCGTTTACACTAGCGATTTTTTTGCGATATTTGCTACGATTTTTTTGCGATTTTGTCCATAATAAATAATGGTAAAGAATTTACTTCTAAAGTTTTTTTCAGGATACGAAGATTTTCCTAGACGAATGTCTCTTTTGAAGGATGAAACAAAAGATTTCATATTTCCGAAAATTGCCACAAAAATCGCAGCAAAAATATTGCAGCAAAAATCGCCAGTGTAAACGGGGCTTAACATAAATCGGCAAAATATTCTTATTAGATTTGAAGAAAAAAAGAAGCAAAAAATCTTAGATAGGTGGAATCCCAAAAAGCATATTACCGTAAGGAAATGGTTCGAAAAGGATTTTTCCTGTTTCTAAAAAGTTAATGCCTTTTTAACCGCTTCCCAGGGGAGCATTTATAGAATAACGCCGGCAAAATGAAAACCTAAAAGGAAAATATCTAATGATTGAAAAACCAATATTTATAACTGCTTTGATCAAGTGCTTGATGGGGAGGATATTTACGCTATATAGTATAGATGAAAGGGTTTACGTTTTCGAAATATTGATACATAGCTAATGTACATAGCGGGTTCCGAAAGCCGATTTCAGTTTTTAACATTACCGCCGATCTTAATCTTGAAGGGGAAAAAATAAATCTACAAGCCTTATTATTATCATTCACAATTCTTTTCCTTTCATTGCACTTCTTTAAATTTATTTAATTATCTTCTTTCTGTTTTCTATTTTTATTTGGTATAATATAATTATTTTATAATTTTCTGAAAATTTAATAATTAAAAATTTTTTTTTTTTCTATCGATGTAAGTTTGTTTGATTAGGCATCTAGCAATCAAGTCATACCTTTGGGCCAATCGACTGGAAATAAGATTATTTTGATTACCCGGCGTGTATTTGAAGTCATTTTCCAGGCGGTTTGAAACAGTATAAATTTTAGGGAATAATATGAAAAAAAGAAAGGAAAAAAAAGGATTGTTTACGTTTCGAGTGTACTTACAGTACCAATATTCAGATGTAGGCTTTACATTTGACAAGCTCTTTAGTTCCAATATTTCAAATCGTCTAGTAGTAATCAGTTAAAGAGGTTAAAGATAAAGATATGATATATAAACAGTACTGTAGGTAAAGAGTACATCAGGTTGGATTCTAGAACAATGAATTATTCGACACGAATTGTGGTTTGTTGGGGATGCAGGTGTTTTAAGGTATATAGCTGCATTTAATAGAAAACCTCGACTTTGCTGGGCTGATCTAAGTCAGGACACGGCTAACTCACAGATCAAACCCTGAAACATCCTCTGGGCTGATCTGTAAGTAAGGGCACGGCTAACTCACAGATCAAACCCTGAAGCATCCTCTGGGCTGATCTAAGTCAGGGCACAGCTAACTCACAGATCAAACCCTGAAACATCCTCTGGGCTGATCTAAGCCAGGGCATGGCTAACTCACAGATCAAACCCTGAAACATCCTCTGGGCTGATCTAAGTCAGGGCACAGCTAACTCACAGATCAAACCCTGAAACAAACACTGAAAATCAGAATACGATTAGCTCAAAAACCCTCGAATCAAGGGAAAGATCTAACAAACTCTTGCTAAACATGTAAGAGGCTAGTGTACTGAAGCTCTGCCACATTTGATTCAAGTATATAGTAAAGTAGTTTTCTGCTGAAAGTTCTAAGTGCGAAACGTCCATTTCGAAGTTGGGTTTAAAGTTACAAAGCATCTTTTGTTATCAAGAGTTTTCAACATTCATTCACTTTATTTATGTTGGTTTTTGATGGCATCTTTCCACCAACGCATTCTCGGTAGAATATCTTTATACTCATTTAGCCAGGGTTTTTTTTACATGCAAGGTTTTAGTCAAAGCTATCGTGACCCAAGTTTTTTTCCTTTTTCTTTTTTTTCATAATAAGAATCAAACTACATTCATTCAAATGCGAGTTGGCCAATTTTTAGCTTTTTGCTATCAGTACTAGTTATCGTTATCGAGGTATTTGCATTTAAAATTTCGTAACCAAGATGTGTGGCTGTAGGGCTAAAATCGATTGTAAAGCGACAGAAGACAGAAGACAAAGAAACTTAGGATGTTTGATGATAAAATTCATGAAAATTGTTCACGAAAGTAATTTGCTTGTCTCCCAAAGCCAATTTTTCAACTTTCTAGACACTAATTATAAAATATTTCATACGTATATAAACAATCATAGGAAACTAGCTAGTACTCGTAAGGGCAGCGTATGACTGGTACACTATTTTCGGTAATTCCAAAAAAAAAGTCTTCTTCGGCCTCGGGGTATTATCATGAAGTCAAAAACCACTGGCAACTAAACATTTGCGAAAACTCTCAAAACGTCAAGCTTAAGAACTAAAAGTTTCTGTTTTTTTATTTACTTTATTTTTTACACCTTTTTCGATATTCGTCTGGATAAAGGTAAATTTAAGAAAGAATGAAGTAGGCGAAATCTGAAATCTAAAATGTTAGGAAAGCTGTCGACAAATTGAAGTGTTTTTACTAGTTTAAGGAATAACATTTTGCTTCTTTTTAAACCATTTCATTAAATTTTATTTGCTTACAATTTTGAAAAGTCTAAAACAGAAACAATGCAATTTTCTTCGGTCTGAAAAAAAACTAAAGAAAAGGAAAAAGGCAAAGTGTAAATCAACAACAACACAAAAATTGTCTTTGGTCTCAAAACTGCCAAAAAAAAAAACAGGGGGGAAAATATGAATAAGAAAATGGACTTTTATTACATGAAAAGGTCATAAAAAAATGCTATTCATTCGTTATACTAACTAAAGTTATTATGGTAAATAGAGTCGTTTTGCATCAAAACATCTTGAATGAATTGCCTGACAAAGAACTCGCTAATTTTCTTGAGAAATTAAGTCGAAATCAAATGAGCGTCTAGAAAATTCCTCGGTTTTATGCCTCTACAACGCTATCTTCGCTCATTGCAATTCTTTTTTTAGTAGCTAACAGGAGTAATTCTTATACTAAGAAAGCTATAACCATTTCTAACTAAACAAGTTCTTTTTTATAAACTCGGTCCAAATGTACTGTTTTTGTTTGATAAGGCTTGAATCGATACACATATCGTTTCATTGTAGGCCTATTTTTTGAAGCTTTTAAAAAAGCAAGCGCTGCTTTCTGTGACCAACCAACCAAAAAATGGCTTCAAGAGCTTGACTATAAAATTCCATCATTAGAAGAAAAAATATTGTTGTAGCTTTGTAAAATATATGAAATAAAGATTACTTGTGAATATTTTACGTGGGAATCTCATTTGAGACCGAGATAAATATTATACTTGCACAAATAGATATATCTAACTTACCTTGCTCGATTAATTGTGATATTATTAGCATCAGAAAATAAAACCGTCGGGTTCTTATATCCATCTTTTAAGTCCAACGTTGAAATAACAGATAATACGTATAAGCTTTCGGGATCTGCAAAAAAGGTTTGGCATAGATTATTTTATGAAGACCTTTATAAGACATTGTTTGGGTTACGTCAGAAATAAGGAAAGGACTGAATTGATTGATTGTTTAGCAAAAATAATAGATAATTATGAATCGCTTCCAAAGTCACGAAATGTAATCCTTAGCTTGATATTCTCAGACATCATAGAGAGAGTTAATGTTTAATCTGAATCGGCTAAATTTTTGCGTCCGTCTCCTCTGGTACCTAGCATATATTCCAGAGATTCTTCCATTAAAGTCTAAATATACTACATTTAGCAACAATATAACTAGTGCATTATCTAAGTAATTTAAATAGAAATTTACCCGTTTTCTTGCTCAAATAATTTTCAGGCCTTTTCTACCCGTTTGTCTGTTCGAGCTGCAGTGTTTATCGTATTACAAGATCTTTTCGCTCTACTAAATCAGACATGAATCCTATGAATACAAGGAAAACTGATGATGATTAGTCTTCAAAGCTGTCTTCAGCTGTTAGTGGCTAAATAAACAAACAGAAGTAATGCTATATATCTCTCCGGTTCTATTATCGCTTAACTCTGAACTAAGGGTATAGAGGCTACTTTTGCGAGTATAGAGACACTTAAAGCCTATTTTTGGTGACGTGCTTACGTACTAGCTTCAGCTTTTATGTCCTAGGCAACTGCTTTGTTTTTCTCTTAGAACAGCTTGAGACAAGAGAGACCTCAGACTTAGACTTTGCTCTATTCAACTCATGAGTCGCTTTGGCATCAGAATTATATATTATACATTGCGAGCAAATGGCTTTGTATTCAAAATACGATAATAGGAATTCTCATAGCAATCTTTAAGTTGGGTTAAGACAATGGAACACCGCTGAAGTTGTTCCGGAAGATTTTCTTTCGCCTACAAAATAATTGTCATGATCCCTTTTGGCAGACAACGATGGTAAACTTAATAAAAATCCCTCAATTCCTTGGCGTGTTCAAACTAAATTAAGAGACTGAAATCGGATTTATTCAATTATATATATTTATAAAAATAAGTTACAATCTTTACAAATCGAGCACTTTTATATATCTACGTATTTGTGACGTGTGACGTATAAAGCGGCAGATTGCAAGGCGGCACACCTGCTTTTAGCTAGAAAACCCTTCTTAATGGTTTTTAAATTTACTATCAGTGGGATGTGTTGTGGGGGATATGGTTGAGTGAATAACGTACGTCCAGTTGGGCTAAAAGGGTCTATGTTGGATGCCCAAAATATCAATCTAAAAATGGCCGGAAAGATTGGATCAACTCTGTTTTACCAAAGGTTGCAACATTCTAGTTATTCTTAATCATTTTTTCATTATATATTGGTTATCGTCTTAATGTAAAATCTATATTAGTAGAGAGTTTTAGATTGACTTTTTTTTTCTCCCCGCATACGGCAAACGTGACCACGTTTTCATAGTTTTCCTTTATTTTACTTTACCTTTTACAAACCTTCTCACCAGGCTCAAATACTACTAGTTTTCTACTACTTGGACTTTTTTGCGATTCTTTTTCAGTAATTTAAAACATTTTTTTACTGATCAACTGACGTTTCACGTTTGCCGTGAACGTAAAACTAAAACTCTCTAGTGTTCAATGGATTGGTGGGTAAAGAGAAGAGGCTGTTGGTAATCTTTTTAGAAAGTTTACTTGAACTGGTCAATTGAAACGAAAAGTTCAACTGTGAAAACAAATTACTAATTAAGAGGGAATTCTTTTCGTATTCAAGCGGTGGGCTCCAAAAAACTATTTTCTTGAAGAAAGGCTGTTGTACAAGGCTAAAATCTTGTTATTCAGAAAGCTTAACTTGTTTGGAAGTGGAGATTACTGATGAAAGTGGAATCAAAGTGTTAACCCAAAGCAAAAATTTTATTCAAAAATGAGGTTTAGGCCTTCATTTGCTTATTCCCCATATAATTTCTATAAAAAAGCCTGACAAAGCTACATTCTAACACAAATGCAACAAAACATCTTTGTACAATTGAAAATACTGCTTTAAACAGGCATTTTATCATAGTACATAAGTTTCTAACTGTTTAAAATAGGTTTTGAGTGTTAACCCAAAACAAAAATTGGGATCAAAACTCATACGAAGATCTAGTTTTTGGCGCTTTTTGCCATTATTGCTCGTTATTGAAAAAAAATTCCTTTTAAATATGTAATTATTACAAAGACACAAAAGAAAACAATAGGAATAAGTTATCCTAACAAAGTTCTGCTAACAGAAGTTAGAAGATCTTAGAGTGGTTTTGATTAACCCGTGAGATAGTTGGTAGACTATTAGAAGCCGCTTTGCACCATCACGTGATGGCATCCATGACAGCAGGAGGAATCTGGTTTAATCTGATTTACTTGAGAAAGAGTTCAGTTTCTTAGAAGAAAATAATATAAAAATCACTAGACAACGTGTAATAATCAAATAGGGACAAAAGAAAACAATGGAATTAGGTTCTAAAAACTAGTGTGAGCTGCGTCGGTGTTTCTAATGAAACAGTAATGATAAAAAGGTAAATTATACACCGTGAAAAGATTAAAAAACTTACTGACCTTTCGGACGCTAGTCCTTCGACTCTTTTACTCTGACGAAGGACTAGCGTCCGAAACGTCTGTATCTTTTCACGGTGTATAATTTACCTTTTTATCATCATTGTTGTATTAGTCTAATATCTATTTCACGGGTTTAATGACTTCACTCTAATTGTTCAGTGGTCCTAAGGAAAATCAGCTCTATCCGACCCTTCAAATAGCTAGACGAAGTATAGAGGTTAGAAGATTTTGAAGTGGTGTTGCTGTAAATATTTTGTTAAGTTTGGCTCCAGAGCAGAAATTCTTTCACGCTAATGTTCTTTCCTAAATTTTGCGTTATTTATCTAATTATGCGTGAGTCACAATCAGCGCATGCGTGCTAGTATGTGTTGTTCATTTTGTGGCTATTAGAGAAAAGCATTTGCGCATGCGTGAATTTCAGCACGTTTTCTAAGAATTTAGAAGAGTTTAAGTGAGAAACTGAGCAATGTGATTGGTCTGGACAACCGTGTTCGTGCCGTAAGCTTTTCACATTCATACGCAAACTGCTGTATGTATTATGGTGACTGGACTGAATTGCGTGTTTTCGTTGTTATCGTTTGAAAACATACGAGTTTGGTTCATTAAGTGAACAAAAAATTGAATTTTGAGCTTATTATCAATAATTACCTTAATCTATTCTAGTTTAAAATTCTAGTAAATAATGTTAAAATCCAAGTAGTCGTTCTAAAAAGAAACTCCTTGTTCATCATAAATTTTGTTATTTTGAGAACGAGCCCGGGGCACTTCATTGTTCTTCACTGGCGTATTTTGAATCAGCGTGAAATTCCATTCAAAAGATTGTGGCAAAATTTGTTCAAAATTTCCCGTGTATTACACAGGGCCGTAACCAGAACTTTTACAGGGAGGGTGCACATCGAATAAAATCGGACCATTTATCGTTTTTTTCTCAGTGGCGTAACTAGGGATCTTGCAGGAAGGTGCACAGGCAATAACTTGCAGAACCAAAAAGAAAAAAAAGTTAGCCAAAAGAAAGCAGAGAAGAGAAAGAATTACAGAGCGATAATACACGGTCTGTGAACCGGTTTTGAACGAGTTTTTTTCTTTTTTTCTAATGTCAGCGCGAGGAAATTTCCTTTTTTTCCCTTTGTGATGTTCAGTGGTTTGAGAATGTAACTTTTAAGTTTGCTTATTTACAATATGAAAATTTTTTTTCGTGTCGTGCAATAAACGATATATTACACTGCTAGTTATGTACCACAGCCGGATAATTTTACTCGTGAAGCTACTTTTTTCCGGGGCTTGAAAAAATAAGGCTGCTTTCACTCGTAAAATTATCCAGCTGCAATAAATAACTATAGGAGTGTAATAACCTCTATTCGTTACTGCTATATATTCATCTTATTGGTTATAATCTCCAAATGTGAATTTATTTGTAAGGAGCCAATGAAATACATATTAGATGTTGATGTTGAATGAACCATAAAATATTTCAGCGAAAGCACACTATGGAGCACATTGGAAGTACAGGTTCTCCTTGAGATGCACTTAAAAGGACTTGAAGTGGGAAACAGATGAAAGAGTTCAAAGAATAGACAGCGCATGGCGGAAAGGCGTATATCATTAAAATCATTAAAGTCCTTCAATGAAACTTTAAGATTCAAAAATACAGAATTACGATATATTTGGGGCTTAATTATGAAAGTTGTTGCTCTCAAATTCTGTTTTAAACTCTAACTGAAGTTAGTAGAATTGTTAAATGGCTAGCTATTGCTTAGATTGATTGGTTATATTTAATTTCGCTGGGTTTAAAAGGAAAAACTGATTATACAAATCATTGAAAAGTTTCTCACATTATCATTCCTCCGCTGGAAATATCGTGAAAACTATAAACTTCGAGTTCTCTCCGTTTTCGTTAAAACGGTAACTAAGATCTAGATTACTTTATACTTAAATCTAGATCGGTCGACAGTAGTGAATGCATTTAAGACTTAAAATCCGTCGAATTTTCTCATTCCTCGGCTCAAAATTCTGGATACTTACCGACTCAAGCTAGTTTAGGTAAAGTCCCGCACAATTGTATCTAACGCAGTAGGAGTTGAAAGTAAGCTACAGGGGCTACATGCCACCTCAAAGTTCCTATGTAAGAGTTTTTTTTAAATGAAAAGTTTCGCTGCTCATTGTATAGTTTTAAATCACACGTGTTTAGCTAGGTTTATCGTTCCTACCTCACACGAAGTCCGAGATGTCCCTAACAAAGGATGAAATAGCAAATTTATCCCAACATTAACGTTCGATTTTGGAAACTCACCTGCTAACTTAACCTTTTTTTTTCAGTATTCCACGAGTTGCACAGATAAAAACTGCTGTTGCGAGTAGAAGTCTATAAACTGACTGCCCATTGATTCCAATACTGATTTCGCATAACAAAAGCTAATATTTGGGTTAACTTATAAACATGGCCTAAGTGTAGACTATTAAACTTACACGCTCTATAATCTCAAGTGTGCTCTCGAAATTTATGTAATAATAATAATGATTAGATTCTTAAGAAGGCATATTTACAAAATTCGCAATGCTTTGTAAATTTTATAGTATAAAAATATGAAAAATATATAAATGAATTAAGCTAAGTATAGAAAAATAAATAAAAAGCTTCTTTATGAAAATAAATAAAGGAATAAATAGTGTCCAAAATAATTGTCCATTTGAAAATAACCTTGGTTGGGTGGGATAGAAATTGGTAGCTTAATGTTAAAGGTGTATAAAGGAGAGTTTTCCTGAGGGCTGAAGCTCTAGGAAAGGCACGTGTACAGATTAAAAGAAGATTTAGGCGAAGCTCAAGTGTAAATGGCGAAAATTCAACTGGTAATTACCTATCAAAACGTGTGCTAAAGCACAAATTAACGGGTGTTATTATTTTACACGCTATCATGAGAAAAAGGTAAACGATGGTAATCACCCGGTGTAATTACTAAGCTTAAGATTCTCGTTTACGGCAAACGTGAACCGTCAGTTGACCATTAAAAAATTCTTTAAAATTAGTGAAAAGGAATCGCAAAAATCTCCAAGTAGTAGATAAACAAAAGAATACTTGTCTTTGTCGAGAAGGTTTGCAAAAGGTAAAGTGAAATGTTGGGAAACGATAAAAACGTGGCCACGTTTGCCGTTTGCGGGAAGGAAAAACTGGAATCTTAATCTGCCTAAATCCTAAACTAACACTCGCTTGGATTTATCATGAAATGTTGATAACGAAAATTAGTCTTAATTACTGGGTTAAAATCTGTACTAGCGCATGCTTGAATATGGTGGTAATTTTCTCGCGATATGAATGCAATTGGTGAAAATTACCAGTAATCAAGAAGCGAAAGCTCTTCAAACTCGTGCAAATTGTTGGTTAACGATAGTCACAAGATATAAGATAGGTATAAAGGCCTAGACAGAGCTACCAAAGAACAAAAATAACACCATATTAAAAAGAGCAGTAAGATATTGTAAGAGATGGCTTTTTTAATTCTTTGAGGGCAAACGCCGCAAGAAAAGAATAAATAGATGAATGATTGTATATTTTTACTAAATTGATCTGTGTTTAAAAGTCTAATATGTGAGACTATGCAAGTTAGCTAAAGGGCTTTTCAAAGAACAAAAACCATCTTTACTAAAAAAGACACAAAGATATTTAAAGATCTGGCCTTTTTTATACTTTGGTAACTCAAACAGCCCAGTATTGAATGAATTAATGAATGTGTGTCTGTCTTAAGCCCCGTTTACACTGGCTATTTTTGCGGCGATTTTTGTGGCAATTTTCGGAAATATGAAATCTTTTGTCTCATCCTTCAAAAGAGACATTCGTCTAGGAAAATCTTGGTATCCTGAAAAAAACTTTACGGATAAATTCTTTACCATTATTTATTATGGACAAAATCGCAACAAAAAGAAAATCGCAGCAAAAATCGCTAGTGTAAACGGGGCTTTAGTTGTCTAATAGTCACTTTGTTTTCTAAGCAGATGCTCCATAAAGTACCCCAAAAAAGTAATGCGAGTAAACAATAACCAAAGAAATTTTCTCATCCGGGGACGTAGCAGTGAAATCAATAATCAACTATCATTAAAAATTGATTTATCAATTTATATTGCGCAAAAAATCAGTTTAAAAAATTTTCAATTGCGCATTACAATATATAAGTCTAAAAATTAATCCAGAAGACTCTTCTGACTCTTTTGAAAAGCATGAATAATCAATTTAAATAAATAAATAAGAGACTGTGAATACATTGTAAAATAATAAACCTATTTAACACGTAATGCATCAATCTGCGCGTGCCCGGTAGAACAGCGCCCGCGGCGTTTTCCACCACGCGCTGGTTCGACCTGTTTGTATTCAAACCTTTTCTCGGCCTTTGATACAGATTAGTTGCCCGAGTCTTACGTTGTGAAGCATTCGAAAATACTAGTGTCCTTAGAATGGATGCAGTTCTTCTTCTATGTGTTGCATGCCAACAGAATGTTAAATAAAGCAATATTTTGTTCCAAACAAAGCGATCAAACAAGTCAAAAACATTAAAATGTACTCATTCGCCATATTTGTTTTGAAACTAGGACGGGAGGCCTGGAGAAGAGATCCCGCAATGCTATAGACGTCATTGTTTTCAAAAGGCTCCGTTTTGGACTATCCACACTAAAGCGGTGTGTATATATCCGTTTTCATTTGGCTCCACTTTGAACAGCATTTTCAAATCGATTCCTATTTGATAAATACGCTCATCATCTTCGAGCGATTTAGGCCTCGCTTACACGAAGCCGGATGTTTTTTTTATACGGGTAAAAAAATGTGCGTGTACATGCGGCTTCGTGTAGCGCTCATCGTTTTCGACCGTTTACACGATAACGCTCATAGGAGCTAAATGAGCATGCGTATGGTTCCTGAGACTGCGATCTCCTACGTTTAGTAACGTCAGCGTTTACGAAAATATCCGGCTTCGAGTGTTTACACGGAAACGCATAGCCAGCGTTTCAAAAATATCCGCTTTGAAAAGCGTTTTCGAAAATAGCCGGCTAAAGACCGTCTCCGCGTTAACGGTAGGCCTAAACGGATAAAAAAAAATATGCGTTTACAAAAATATTCGGCTTCGTGTAAACGGGGCCTTAGCGTAGACGGAGAGCCAAAAAGCATCGAAATGTCTTGACATTAGTGTGGACGGAGTACTAGCGTGACAAGCGGACTTTCTCCCCTTAGGGGAGCAATAGACCTTATTATTCATTTTCTTTTGTTTTTACTCTTCGAAAAATTCATGAGTATCTCAAAGAATACGAAAGGAATAACGATGATATCCCGACGAGTTTCAAAACAATAGCTCTTTATTCCCCCAGAGGTTTGTCACGCTGAATTGGGAAAACATTGTCACACCACGAATAAGGTCTATTGCCAACTTTAGGAACGAATTGCCAACTTTAGAATTAACCTAGTTAAAAAATAAACACCATAACAAGAAAGAGTACATCGTAATTAGTAAATGTCTGGAGTTTCAAGATATTGGGTTTTCATACCTTTTGTGTAGCAAACTCACAAACATACATTTCTTTAAAAGGTTCGATATTTTTGATTGCTTATAATTTAGCTGTTACTGAGCCAATCGAAGCCAAACTGCAGAGACCTGTTAATTTTGATGTGCTCTTTCTCGTCATGGAAATATTATATTTTTTTGATAAGATTAATTATCAAAATCTTCTTTCTGCTCGTTACCCGTCCTTCACTCGTTTCTGAAGTAACCAATAAACTATCACCTGGACGTAGATTGATTGACTTTATTGCTTATTATTTGTAACAATTTGGTTGACATATTTCTTTTGCTTGGGCGTGTCTTGTTACGTGGCGGATATGGTATTTATTTTACAGCAGTGATGCGAAATTTATCTTTTTTGTTTTCCATTTCAGACCACATGTCATTCTCTTGAGAATAAGATTCTTTGTTTGAGTTGTATTCATATTCATGTGTCTTCTCATGCGCAACCGTTAAACAAAAAATTGATACTCTAGGGAATGACACATGGTCTTGAGAATAAGATTCTTTGTTTGAGTTGTATCCATATTCATGTGTCTTCTCATGTGCAACCGTTAAACAAAGAAATGATACTCTAGGGAATGACACATGGTCTTGAGAATAAAATTCTTTGTTTTAGTTGTATCCATATTCATTTGTCTTCTCGTGCGCAACCGTTAGACAAAGAAACAATAGTCTAGGGAATGACACCTGCTATGGAATGGGAAACCCCAAGCTAGCGTTGATTAAATAATTCTGATTTCCATTACGAACGCAAGTAATAATTATAAATAATATATGAACTAATGATAAATACATTCTACTTAACAACACTATAATGTAACTATATATAATTCATACGAGCAAACTTTGGACTGATATCTAATTGAGGGCAGGGCTAACTCACTGATAAAACCCTGAAACAACCTCTGGGCTGATCTAAGTCAGGGCATGGCTAACTCACAAATAGAACCCTGAAACAACTTCTGGTCAGATCTAAGTCAGGGCATGGCTAACTCATAGATCAAATCCTGAAACATCCTCTGGAAATGAAGATCTAAGTCAGGGCATGGCAAACTCACAGATCGAACCCTGAATTGAACGTAACATTCTCATTGTTGGCTGCTATAGTTCGGGTCAGGGCGCACCTAACATTAACTCACAGATTGAACCTTAAAAAGAGGATTTTCTATCACTCGTTTTAAAGGATCTTCTGCGATTTTTCGGCCTTGGAATAGAATGAAATGTTCGTGAAACCTCGCTAGAAGCTCTTGTCTTCCCAAGAACCCTCATAATTGCATTCCTAAACTCTCTCAGGCGAAAACAATAAACTAGTGGATTTATCGAAGAATTGATATAGATTATCGTTGTTGTAACGTTGAGAGCGAGTTTGTATTCTTTAGTGAGTCCCATCACTAGCCGTGATGCTAGAGTACCCATGTATGGGACATAGCACAGTACAAGTATTATATATATGTAAACCATCGTAAGGACTGACCTGCGATACTTAGACAGGTTCAGTGCATGAAAGGCAATCCTTTTATCCTCTACATTGTATGACGCGGTATTATCATAAACTTGCGTTTGATGCTTCCTGACCACTTGGAAAATCTTGAAGAATGTAAAAGAGGATATCCCCAAGCACATTACAAGTGCTATGACACCAAATCCTAAAGAAACTGAAACTTTCCATGGGTAAAATGAGACGAAGAAGATTCCAATGAGCCAGAACATCGTGATTGTCTTAACCACTCGTTGTGTGGTTACAACAGCAACGTATCTTAAGTGAAGGTACAAAGCCAGGTATCTGTCGATGCTGATGCACGTGACCGTCATGAAAGACATACCTGAGAAGAGATTGGCCAGCATGTTGACGACAACGCCGCAATAACATGACATATCCACAATACCATTCATCTCTGCTATTTTGTAGATGACATAAAGTGGTTGAACTAAAAATCCCGTTGCGAGATCCGTCACTGCTAGGTTACAAATGAGAAAGCTTGATGGCTTATGTAAGGATGGAGTCTTAATGATTGAGTACAGAACAAAAAAATTTCCAACAACTGCTGAGATCGCGAACACAAAGTTGAAGACGCAGTTTATAATGTAGACATCTTCTAGGTACTCCAAGAACCACATATTGCTTTCAACTAAAGGACAGGTGGCGATGTTATTTGTATTGGAGTTGTTTTCCATTTTGACTTAATTTGTCATTCAAGAATCCTATTATTAGGCTGTCTTTCGATTCCAGTATTTTGCTATTGCTTGATTCTTTTTCTCATTCATGGAACATATACTCTGTTGGATTCCAAAGAATCTTTTCAGACGGTTCTTTCGGGTTTCGTCTTTCACGGAAAAAGAAAAAGAACTAAATTGAAATATACCATTAGCATTGATTGACAGTATTATTAGTATTAGTATGTGATTGGTCGAAGAACGGTTATTCTGAGAGGATATTCACTGCGCATGCTCGAGTGTTGAGTACCCAGAGCCTGCGTTTCTTCTGGCCTGCGGCAAAGAACTAGGGCTCTGTCATAATCCATATTTTGGCGCATGCGCAATTTTCGGAAAGTGAGATATAAACGGTCAAAATAAGCAAATTTTGTTGAATTTTCTATTGGATTTGGCGATTCTATCCCCCACATAAACAAGCAGTGACGTCAGTCACAGTGAAATAAGGCAATTGAATAGAAATAAGACTTATAATCTTTGAATAAAACAGTCGTTTCCCAGCTTGCTACTTTCCGGGCTGGCACCGTTTGTTAAGCACTGGAATATATCATTGTTCTTTGAAAATTATTCATGAAAGCTACTATACTTTATTATTCATGTTGCTCGATTTTAGATATAAGATTATCATTATTCCTTTCTTCACAATTCACTTGGAAATCAAGATTCGATAAAGGTTATCTATTATTTTTCTTATATAATGCCAAAATTTTTAAGATTAAGCTAACAATAGTGGCGAGGCATGTGAATGCGCACGTTTCTGAGTGTCACCTCGTTTCCAGGCTACTCTCTTCATTTATTGACATGACGTCAAGCTCGTGATTTGACTCTCAGAGGAGCACCGTGACCGATTTCGGAGGATCGAGCGGTCTTTTGTCAATATGTACGCGATGTGTAAGGCGATCATTTTTATTAATAGAATCATCTAAAGACAACTAGAAAGCCGTTTTGTAAAGAATAAAAAGCGATTCGTCTATATTGGAAGATAACTCCGAGTGTTTTGCCAGGCTACGTGTGTTATCTTAGCCGCGTCCGCCATTTTGAATTTGGGAGAGCTAACTGTGAGTAGCCTGGGGAATGGATGGGTGGATTCTGAATCTTGGTGTCATCTTGTGAGTAGAATTGTTTGCTGGTTCTCTCCCGTCCTTCGAGAGTTATTCTACGGATATGATTTTCCGGTTTTTTCTTTCCTCTACAAAAAATAATAATATTTTAAACCCCCAATTCCGATTCAGTAGAAAATAAAGAGGAACTGAAACAATAGCACTGTAAATCACAATTAGATTTTACTTTTGATCCATGATAAAAATTATCGTTAAGGAAATAAGAAAAAAGCTTAAAGTGAAACAGGTGCCTTTGAAATCTAAGCACAATGCATTTTAATTTGAATCCAACTATTTTCTATCAGCTTTTATTTATTTTATTTTATTTCATTTATTCATTTATATATATATATTTATTTATTTATTTATATTTTTTGTTTTATTTCATTTTGTCGAAAAGAAATTTTTTTTTTTACCAACAATATGCTACTAAAGATATTTGGTAAATCTTATTCTTTCATTTAAGAAAATCTTGAACTACGAAATGTTGCGCTACGAATATCCTTTTTTTTTTTTCGTTGTTGACGGGTTAACTAATTTGTTGAGGCTGAAAGAATGAGCTTAATCACCTAGAGCAAGATTGAATTTCCCCTTATGTTTAGTAACTCTTCTGTAGAGAATTCGAATATAAAATGCTTGCTTGAAAATATTTTCAATAATGTGGCTTAGCAAACAGTAAAAGTAGAATTGAATGACAATCTTACCTCGTTCACTTGCTTGGTTTCGCTCTTTCTGTTCTGCCATTCATTTGTAAAACATTCTGCAAAGTCTTTTGACGATATATATATATTTTCCAAAACTTAGCATTGATTGGTTGCTAAATTTGCAATAAATTGCCATGGCAACTGAAATTTATCTGAATTTCGTGTCAAAATTCTCAATAATTCTCAACTCAGGAGCTATAATGACTTATAAAATATTATCCCCTTTGAAAAATATGTAAAAATTCTTTCTGAATAAATATTTTAATAAATTTTCGGTTTGTTATTCAACTCCTCGATCGAGAAGTTTCGTAATATTGGGGAGTTTTTTTGTGTTTGGGTGTTAAAACATTTTAAAACCCATTGAATCTCTCCTTTTTTTAAGGTAAAATCTTCTCCCTTGTTCCCTCAACCAAAAAGTTACCTCCGGATATTCTTAACTTTTTCTTTCAATGATTTAAATATCTTTTATTCTTTTAAGAAAACTGAAATACTTCCCGAGAAGAAAATTCAATATTTGGTTTAATACTTTTCCGAAATTCTTTATTCAATTTTCTGCCTCTTGTTTAACTTTTTTTCATTCAAACCTTATTTATGTCATCTTCTTTCCAAATGATATTTTGTTTGTTCTACTGATTCAAGATTAACTTCAAGATTAAACTTATCATCAGCTTTGGTCACGACTCTCCCACAATTTTGCACGTGTCGATTAACGATAGATTCGATGCAAACAAACACACACACTCGTTTGATAATTAAACTTTGACGTGGACGCTCTCTTTCTTTTCAAATACATCTTGACAAGATACTTGAAAAAAGCTAAAAATCATTCGATGTGTGCGGCAGCGCATGAATTTAATTCGTTTTTAGTTGTTTTTTTTTTTGTTTTTTTTGTTTTTTTTTGTTTTTGTTTTTGTTTGTTTTTTTTGATTTAATGGGTTTTTTGAAACATTGTTATCAATATAGCATCTTAGTAACTTTTTACGAGTCCAAAAAAAACTTAAACAGAAGCACTTCAAGAAAAAGGGGAAATAATGAAAGCCTAGAGCGAAGAGAGATCACTTGAGTTCAATGTAAGATCTAGAAAACTTTTTTTATTGCTAAACTTAGACAATTTGAATAGGAGGAGAGAAAATGCAAAACTTAAAGGGAGAAATATCACTTGAGTTCAATGAAGACCTCGGAAACTCTTAATTGCTAAACTTAGTCGAGCTCTTCAATAAAAGGGTGGAATATGCAACAAAACCAAACTAAAAAAAAAAAACAACTTATATTTCAGAACTTAAGATCAACTTTTTATTGCAAAACTTAAAGCATTTCAGTCATAGAGGGAAAAGTCTGCATTGACACGTCTGTTTTCTTTCCGGTAAAATTAACTTCTTATATTTTATATTTTTATTTTAATTTAGAGTGTAATTTTAAGATATTTAACATTAAGGAGAGATGAGTCCTGTTCAGGTCGGGCTCAGAAAGAAAAGAAAGAAAGAAAGAAATTGAAAGAAAGAAAGAAAGAAAGTTAGGAAGAAAGGAAGGAAGAAAGAAAAAAAAGAAAGAAAGAAAGAAAGAAAGAAATAAGAAAGAAGAAGAAAAGAAAGAAATAAAGAAAAGAAAGACGAAGCACAGAAATAAGCAATAAAGAAGAATACATCAACCATAAACCTGCGCAACCCCCCCTCCGCAACGCCCCTACCTCCTCCCGTCCCCGCGCCCCGTCCCCCCCCCTACCGCCCCCCCCCTCCCGCCCCGTCCCTCCCCTCCCCCTCCGCCCCCCCCCCCCCCCCCGCCCCCCGCCCCGCCCCCCCCGCCGCCCTCGCCCGCCCCCTCCGCTCCTCGCGCCGCCCCGCGCCAGCCCCTCGCCCCCCCGCCCCCCCCCCGCCCTCCCGCCCCGCCCTCCCCCAGCCCTCCCGCCCGCTGCCACCCCATCCCTCCGCCCCCGCCATCTTACAACTTCCCATCCATCTTTGTCCCTTTTTTTTTTTAAAATTGTTCAATTCTTAATCTATTTATTCATCCAGATAAAAAGATTACTTAAACAAAAGTCTAAATATTCTCTCTTGTCTCATTTAGCTCATGCAATATTTCTAATAGTAGTTTATAAATCGCCCCAAGCTATGAAAGCTAATATTATGTTTTCTAGAGAGCGAGAGTAAATTTTGTTTCTTTCATTAACACTTAGACATACTGACTCCATTAACAATTGCCTCTGTGTTGGATATCGATACCTTATGCTATTCGTTAAATAAATGGTTCATTTCGTTCTTAACGAAAGATTCTTAAAGGATCCTTACGTATACGCATTTCAATCAGAACATCAAAAGAATATATGAAAAGATATAATGAAGCCAGGGGTTTCTCAGCTGCAGGATTTCGAGTGTTACCCCCGCAAAAATTGGCAATATAGCAGCAGGTGTTAGCTTTTAGGCGTTGATTTTTTTTTTTTTGAATATTAGACTAGAATTAGATTAATTTAAATCTTCTTGTCCAAATCTTCAGAAAATACGTGAGCACGTTCCAAACGCCTCCTACTCTTAAAACTAATGAATCCGATAAAACATTCAGACATACCTCCCTTGATTCAATTTTTTTTTTTTTTTTGTTTGTCTTATGGTTCTCTGTGAGCTAATGATCTGTGCCCTGACTTAGATCAGCCCAGAGGTTGTTTCAAGGTTCTATCTGTGAGTTAGCCATGCATGACTTAGATCAGCCCAGAGGTTGTTTCAAGGTTCTATCTGTGAGTTAGCCGTGCCCTGACTAAGATCAGACTAGAGGTTGTTTCAAGGTTCTATCTGTGAGTTAGCTATGCCCTGACTTAGATCAGCCCAGAGGTTGTTTCAGAGTTCGATCTGTGAATTAGCCATGCCCTGACTTAGATCAGCCCAGAGGTTGTTACAGGGTCCAATCTATGAGTTAGTGAGTTAGCTGTGACCTGACTGAGATCCCGCAGCCCAGAGGCTGTTTCAGTGTTCAAGCTGTGAGTTATCTATGCCCCCATCGATCACCCTAGAGGGTTGTTTCAGGGTATCGATAAATTGGGGTTTTGAACAAGGTGGCCCTTTTTCAACTGAATTCATCAGGAATTCTGAACTCAATCTGAATTCATCCGGGGAACCCGGCAGTATATCCGTAAATCATAAGAGAGAACTAACAAGCAACTCTATGACGCATTTGATGTGGCCGAGTTCAGGCATCAAACCTTAAAGACGTGACAGTAAGAGTTAACTATCTAAAAGCTAGTGTGAGCTGCGTCGGTGTTTATAGTGAAACAGTAATGATAAAAGGGTAAATTTTACACCGTAAAAAGATGAAAAATTTACTGACGTTTCGGACGCTAGTTCTTCGTCGGAGTAAAAGAGTCGTGACAGTACTATACCACTTTTTCCTTTTCTATTCATGGTCTATTTTGGCATGAATATCTTGTGGGATTAAACGTTTTCTGTGAGTGACTAATCAGTAGACTCTGCCTTGGGCGTAATGTTTTCTCATTTCACGCCACATGGCATTCCCTAGAGTATCATTTCTTTCTTTAACGGTTTTGGCGAGAAGACACATGAATATTATATATAACTCAAACGAAGAATCCTATTCTCGTAACACGTGACACATGGTCTGAAATGGGTAAACGTTACATCAAGACAAATTAGATTATTGATTAATCGCCTTCACAGTTCCCTGCGCCATCTTGAAAGGTAGCCGTGCTTTGCATCGAAGGGAGACGAACGGTGAGCTTGCAATATAGAGACCTTTTTAAAACACCTTGAACATTTATCCACATGTCTCTATCATTGCAAGTTAACCGTTCGTCTCGCTTCGATACAAAAGCATGGCTACCTTTTAAGATGGCGCAGGGAACTGTGAGGGCGACTAATCTAATAATTTAATAATCTCTGATGGCGCAGGGAACTGTGAAAGGAAATATTGGCTTACCAGTCAATCTAGGACCCATTCCCTTCCTCCTTTTTGTAATAGCTCATTGGATAAATAACTATGAACGACAACAACAACAACAACAACATCAGAACAAACGAACAAACGAACAGCAAAAAAAAAATTAAAGAAACTAAAACAATCTAATGAACAAAGAGCATGTGGTGAACGATTAATTTAATCTACGTTTTCTTAGACGTGCATTACATTTAACACTGTTTGCAGCTCTTCTTGCAGTTTGCTTTCATCCAATCAGCGTTTTTCTCGCACTCTCCAATCCCTGCCCAGTATTGGCAATTCTTATCTCCATCAATACAACCTGAAATATATAATAATAATAATAATAATAATAATAATAGTAATAATAATAATAATAATAATAATAATAATAATGATGATGATGATGATGATGATGATAATAATAATAATAATAACTGAGAACTGTTGAAAAACAAGAAAAATACACGGAACTACGTGCAGGCATCAAAAAAGAGTGCAAAAGCTCAAGTGTAAATCAGATTAACATAGTGTTTGACTTTCTCGCAGGACATCACGAACAGCTAAGAAAAGACCTAAGAACAATTACAAATACAGACAGGGAAGTGAACTTTCTTATAGAACGATGTCAGAAATGGATTTTAAGCCAGAACGTTAAAATAGTCAAGAAGTTCTATGAATATGCATAAGCTGAAGAAAAGATTGAAAAAAAATGATGAACTTAACCAGCCTAGACTTAGTCCGCTGGTCAATGTAAACATGATATATACAGACAAATAAAACTTGGCATAATAATAATATAGAATATATAGGGTTTTAGAATAAAGAGGGTTTTTTTGGTGCTAGAAATTTATTGTAGTTGATTGTTTATATATATATATATATATATTTTTTTTTTTTTTTCCCGAAACGTTTTAAAGACAATGATTTTATAGGGACATCTATTTAAATTTATTGTAGTTAGTTTCCTTTTAGATTATACAGGTCATAGATTTTTTGCATCTATACGTTTTAGTACTGCATAAAATAATAATAATAATAATAATAATGATAATAATAATAATAATAATATAGAATATATAGGGTTTTAGAATAAAGAGGGTTTTTTTGGTGATAGAAATTTATTGTAGTTATAGAAGAAATAGATTATATGAAGGTTAGATCATCGTTAAATTAAGTCGGTTCTCAATGAGTACGATCAATCGGGCATTTGAAAGACTGATAAATGTTCATCTTTAACAATAAAAGATTTTTATATGACATCACAGTAAAAGTTGCTGTCAGATAAAAAAGATTAGCCTTTTATAACTTTATAATCTCCATAGTTAGTAAAACGAAAAAAAAAAACACTCTTAGAAACGAAAACTGTTACAGTGCAACGCGCCTAACCGTGGCCACCCATCTTTTTTTTTTTCTTTTTTTTTCTTTTTTTTGCTAGTTAGCTAATCAGACAGCGAGAATGTGTACATTTGCACGCGAAATTTGTGTTGCATTTGCACATGAAAAAGTATTTTGATTGATATTCAGCTATTTCAAAAAAAGTTGAATACTGAATACTGCATACTGTATAGCGCATTCCAAGACCAAAGTGCATTCTTCATGTCTCTTTACCATTTTCTAACTAATATCTATTGAAACATTTGACTGCAATCTCTTTTTCTTGATAAAAAAAAGCAAAACTAAAATTTTGGATAGCGTGAGTTCACAGTGAAAAATCTCAATAGCTTACTGATATACTTAAGATACTTCAGTTCATTGGTGCCAATTTGGAGAGAGTTTAAGACCGGATCCCACATCTTGTGAGTGTTGTTAAGGAATCCCTAATTGAACTCTTCTATATGCTTGGGCTTCATAGTTTCGCATCTTATAGTGGAAATAAGAATCTTTCTTTGAGTCATAATGTTCCGAAGAAGCGCTTTTAATTTTTTTAGGAACTAGACGCATATCTGCATGAACTCGGGCTTCATAGCAGAAAATCGAACGAATTCTTCGTGAACACTGTCATCCTTTTAGATGGTGAAAAGTCTGTGCAAAATCACGCGTGCTAAAAATGTTGAGGGTGTTAGACTCCATATTATTCATTACTTGAAACAGCGACGAGTCCTTCCTCATATCCGCATAGACTTTGATTTGACGCATGCGCCTTAGGCTTCGAGGGCGATTTGTGGATGAAGGAAAAAAATAACGAAGCCCAATTTATACCTCAGGCATTCCTTGGAAAGCCCGAGTAATTAAGTATTAATCCTTAAGAACACTTTAAGCGTATTTCAAAGCTATCGAGCTTAATTATATTTATCCAAAATTCGCTTCACAGATCACGGAAGGCGTGAATGTAAAGGAACTTGTATTAAAGTGCACTTAACCCCGATATAACAATATTTTCAGTATCTATTCTACATAAAGTTAATAGTTGAATGGTGAAATATTTCTTCATTTGAATGTTGTGCTATACCCCCAGACATACAAATTGTCTGTAAATTTGTCAATTTTCAACTTGAGTTTTTTCGACCAATATAACATCTGGCATAATGATTCTTTGTACGGTTATTAACGTAAAGGTGCTCTTTTCAGTGCTGGTATATATATATATATATATATATATATATAAAATTTTTTTTTTCTTTTAATTAGGCATTTCAATTTTCGTCCGCCATTTTGGCAAGGGGTCTATTTACCTTTCTCCGTAAAAATCAACTTGTGAGTTGAGTGTTGTTCATGATATAATTATAAAATAACTGTTATGAATGTCGCGTTCTGATTGGTTTTGAGATGAGAGCACATTGCACGCGCGCGCACTTTCCGTTGCGTCATTCCTATCTATTATTGTAATTTGTATTTTATAAAAGAAATAAAAAACTTGCTTGCTGTGCTGTGTGCAGTTATAAAGCACTTGGGGATTGGCAGAACACTCGAGAAGTGTCCAGAAGCACTCCGCTACGCGTCGTGCTTCTCCTAACACTTCTCTTGTGTTCTGCCAACCCCCGCGTGCTTTATGACAGCACACAGCACGCGCGCGCGTTTTCTATTTATTCAATATAGAATGTAGTGGTAGTGCGTGTGGAGCGAGCCTTCCGCAAGAGCCACTTACGGGAAATAATGGTGGTAAAATATAAACATATTTAATAATATAAACGTACATTTTTTGCAGCTCTTCTTGCACTCCTTGAGCATGTAAGTTGGGTTTTTCTCACATTCTCCTTTACTCGCCCAGTAAGCGCAGTTTTTATCGTTGTCCACACAATCATTGTTGCCTCCGGTTGAACCTAGAAAAGTCGGAAAAGTACTTTATAAATAAGCATCTGAAAGCTAATAATCTTAGTGTGCTTAGCAATAGAGACAATTAGGAGGAGGATGCATTTTTCATAATTTCAATCTCAAGAGATTTGGAAACCTATTGTTATGTTCTCCAAATTGAGCTGCATCCCGATTACTGCAGAGAACCTATAGGGTAAGAATTCTTTCTGGTTGACAGCACATGGTGGTCAGTGTTTGAACACCATTTAGTGCAGATAATGAGATTCAAAGACTTTTATCAGCTGAGTGAAACCCAGCAATTCTTTCTGGTTGACAGCACATGGTGGTCAGTGTTTGAACACCATTTAGTGCAGATAATGAGATTCAAAGACTTTTATCAGCTGAGTGAAACCCAGCAATTCTTTCTGGTTGACAGCACATGGTGGTCAGTGTTTGAACACCATTTAGAGCAGATAATGAGATTCAAAGACTTTTATCAGCCGATTGACACGCACCAATTCTTTCTGTTTGAGAGCACATGCTGGTCAGTGTTTGAAAACCATTCAAAGACTTTTATCAGCTGATTACCCAGCAACTACAGCATACTCACCACCGTTCCCCCCTGTCGTCCCGCTACACTTGTACAACAGGTTCATCTGCTCAATGTCGATCTTGCTGATATAAGTTCGCTGACCAATAGTCACCTGAGAAAAAACAAGAAGAATGAAAGGTCATCGTCCCCGGTCTGCCTTGGCGTTCTTTGGGTGTAATTATTATGATAATGTTCTAATGCTGGTGATGATGATAATGATGATGATGATAATGGTGGTGATGGTGATGATGATGCTGATGATGATGATAATGATGATTGTGATTATGATGATGGAAATGTTGAAGATGGAGATATTGATGTCGATGCTGATGCTGATGCTGATGCTGATGCTGATGCTGATGCTGATGCTGATGCTGATGCTGATGCTGATGCTGATGCTGATGCTGATGCTGATGCTGATGCTGATGCTGATGCTGATGCTGATGCTGATGCTGATGCTGATGCTGATGCTGATGCTGATGCTGATGCTGATGCTGATGCTGATGCTGATGCTGATGCTGATGCTGATGCTGATGCTGATGCTGATGCTGATGCTGATGTTGATGCTGATGCTGATGCTGATGCTGATGCTGATGCTGATGCTGATGCTGATTCTGATGCTGATGCTGATGCTGATGCTGATGCTGATGCTGATGCTGATGCTGATGCTGATGCTGATGCTGATGATGTTAGTGGTGATGATGAAGATGATGATCATCATCGTGATGATGACGATGATGCTGATGCTGATGATGTTAATGGTGGTAATGAAGATGATGATAATGATGACGATAATGATGTTAATAATAAGAATGCAGTGATGGTGTTGATAAATATAATTACCCCTTTTCTCTTTGGTACGATGGTGGTTCGTCCTCTTCCAAATGCTGTTGCATCATAATGCATGATGCTTCCATAATCATACGGGGTGTTTAGAGAGTCAATGGTAGAGCGTGGATACTTGTCGAAATTATATCTCATATCTAACTCAGTAAGGATAATAAGAACATGCGTAATAGGTAAATTACGAGCCTTACATGAAACGACTGAAGAAGAGTGCCAATGGGCCTTTCACAACTTCAAGTCGCGTAAAAAATGAGCCAGCTCAACTAGAAACCGTGGACAGCTGTTTCGACCTGTATTGGGCCTCGTCAGCACGGTTTGGGGGGTGGATTTTATGTCACAAATAAGGTAAGCTTACCAAATATGGACTTACAATCGATGGCCACGCGAATAAAAATAAATTGTTTGGAGGCTCAGGTCCCTCAATATTTTTGATCAGCGTGAGCATTGTATGGTATCAAGACTACTTACCAAAATCAACGTTATTTAAATATATCGTGACGTAATCATCGCGATCAGGACGCGACTGTTCATGATAAAACCCAAGGGCATGTCCTAAATTGGAGTGTAAAAATATCAAATTAATACACCAAATCGAAATATGACGATAATAATAATAGTAGTGTTTATGCTGCAAGCTGCCATCTCCGAGGTGTTTTTCAGAGAGGTCCCAGACATGATGAACGAGGCGAAAACTGTTTTTGAATCCAGCTGTATATCAAATAATACCGTCAAACAAACTTACCAATCTCGTGTGCAACGATCCCGGGTATCCAGCAGCCAGACGCAAGACTCAGATATTGAAGTCTGTTCTTCGTACCAACCTCCGATGAACATCTAGCGAATAGAATTGTAAGTATGGTGAAACAACCTCTGGGCTGATCTAAGTCAGGGCATGGCCAACTAACAGGTCAAACCCTGAAACAACCTCTGGGCTGATCTAAGTCAGGGCATGGCTAACTCACAGATCGAACTCTGAACCTCTGGGCTGAACAAGTCAGTGCAGGGTTAACTCACAGGTAGAACCCTGAAACAACCTCTGAGCTAATCTAAGTCAGGGCATGGCTAACTCACAGATCGAACTCTGAACCTCTGGGCTCAACAAGTCAGGGCATGGCTAACTCACAGATCGAACCCTGAAACAACCTCTGGGCTAATCTAAGTCAGGCACTCACAGATCGAACCGGCTCTGAACCTCTGGGCTGATCTAGGTCAAGGTACATATTTTCATTACATAAACAGATATAATATAATGTGATGTAATATTCCAAGGATCTTACTCACCCATTTCCAATATGGAAGTGCACATAAGCATACTCGTTGGTTCTCTGTTTGAACCGAATGCAAGTATTGTCCGTCCACATTTTCATTCCTGCTCTTATGGCGTTCATTGCTCGACTATCTCTTTCTATTGAATAAAAATTAAGAGAGAACTCTTTTCGTATTCAAGGAGTGAGCGCCAAAAACTATTTTTTTGAAGAAAGGCTGTTGTACAAGGCTAAAATCTTGTTATTTAGAAAGTTTAACTTGTTTGGAAGTGGAGATGACCGATGAAAGTGGAATCAAAGTGTTAACCCAAAGCAAAAATTTTATTCGAAAATGAGGTTTAGGCCTTCATTTGCTTATTTCCCATTATATTTTCAATAAAAAAGGCTGACAAAGCAACATTCTAACACAAATGCAACAAAACATCTTTGTACAATTGAAAATATCGCTTCGAACAAGCATTTTATCATAGTTTAGATAAGTTTCGAATTTCTAACTGTTTAAAAAATGTTTTGAGTGTTAACCCAAAACGAAAATTGGGATCAAATCTCATACGAAAGTCTAGTTTTTGGCGCTTTTTTGCCATTATTGCTCATTATTGAAAAAATATTCCTCTTAATATCAAATTTAACGGCATTGATCTGATTGTTTCAGCTTTAGCCTCGCCGTAAGCGCCGTAAGTATGGTAGACTTGCCGGGAACAAAGCGAGCAAGAGGCTGGTCCTTTTTTCTTCTTCTTCTTTTTTTTTTGGGGGGGGGGGAGGGGGGGGGATTAAACCGGCTTCAATAAACTTGTGTTTTTCGAACCGGGCCCATCCCTTGCATGTTTTGTTACCGGTGAATTCCGCATCGTCTTTAAACCGAGTCCAGTCCCATGGCCTATCTAATACACACCGAATCGAAAAATTGAGACCAATTTGAAAAACTGTTGCTCTAGACTGCATGAGAGATACATGTGAAAATGTTTTTTTTGTTTTACCCGTAAACGCGAGGATAGTCATTGCAGAACGTTAGTTATTCAAGTAGATAGCCATATTGTCGATTTGGTGTGGAGCAGTTTTCGTACGACTGTGAAGTCGGTGGCGTATTCGTGCCTTGCCGCAACCGTGATGATTTTGAGAATTTTGATTGTGGTATTTTTTTTCTCGCGCAATATGATTGGTCTGGCAGTGCAGTGACATTGGCGTGACCGTGTCTGCGCCGCGAGCGTGGCGTGTTTCGGGCATTTGATTGGATGGAGAGTAAATTCTCGTGCAATATGAGTGGGCTGGCGTATGCCTTGCCGTGTCACGACCGTGTCCGTGCCGTGAGCTTTTCACAGTCATACGAAAACTGCTCTATGCTTGAGCTAGTTTTAGTCAAGACTTACGGAGAGACTGTGCGATGTCGTACACCAGTACTCCACCAGGCCAATGTCCCGTCCTAATGGATCCACGAGCGCTACCGGAGTCTACATCAAGACCAAGTTTCGCAGATAGCTTTTGATCATTAGACAGGATCATGTCTCCTTCGAATAGATTTGCATTCTTGATGCCTTCATTCTCTGGATAAAACAGTCAAAGAGTTATTGTGTTATATCGAAATGCATAAACTTGGAATGAAAAAAGCACAGAAAAATAAAGAATGAGGAAGGGAATGTTTGATCTTATTTCGTATAAAAAATGAGAAATGGTATTAAATGTATCACAAATTTTAATGATCTGCATGGGAAAGTAAGAGGCTAGGTCTTATTTCCATCGCGTTTATATAACGCTGATTATTCGAGCTCTGTATTCATATTAACTTCGATCAAATAGAGTGCACGCACTAAAACCGTGAACATTAAATAGTACTAATTAGTACTATTTCATACATTATAGTACACTCAACAAAATTACTCGACTCTGATTGGTCGAGAGGAGTACAATTATAGCGTTAATTGTACTCCGTAGGAGTACCGAATTAAGTCGCTATGGCAACACAGCCAAAACAATGTCAAAATAAATATTTTCTATCATTTTGTACTTAAAGAGAATTAAATAAAATATTAAAGCCGTAAGAACTAATGTTTTTTATGCATTTCAGTTTCGCGATGGACTGAAAATCGGCCTCCAAATAGACAAAGATGAACGGCGTCGCTTCGCATTTCTTACTGAAATTTTTTTGAGTGAACTATAAACAAAAAATCACACGATCTTCTCGTACAATTTGGAATTAATAGACACTCGTAATGTTTGAAAGTTCTTTAATTGCACTCGCCTAAAGGCTCGTGCAATTACAAGAACTTTCAAAACATTACTCGTGTCTATTAATTTCCAAATTGTACGAGAAGATCGTGTGATTTCCTATACGAATCCTTTGTTTTCTATTGTTTAATTATCACTATTTAGTGCTAAAAATTAGTATTTGTTTCACGGGTTTAGTGTGAGCACTCTACCAAAATATTCTTCACATTTTCTTTTGTTCAATTAATAACTCCTTATAGATATGCTTATATCTTTTCTCCACACCTCCGTACTTCATACTCATACGTACATATTCCATAACTATTTTGTTTACACACTAAAATTCTTTCACTAAAATTTCAGCGTGGAGTTCGCAGAATACCAAAAAATCAGTCTTCTTTAATATGACATTAAGTTCGGTTCATGTGAAGTTAGTTGCTAGTTCTCAGTTTAATCTAATAAACACCTCTCATAAGCTTAAAACTTATTTTAAAACGAATAAGTTGATAATAATAATATCTGTATAATAAATGATATAATGTAAGGCCCAGTCCACACGTACCCGCAAATTTTTGTACCCGCAAATTTTATTTTACGGATACGGGTTGCGTCCACACGTGTCCTCAAACTTTTGTGACCGTACCCGCAAATTCTACGAAAACGAACACGTGAGGACGGTGAAAACGATTCGAATACGCTGCGTGTGGACGCGAACATTTTCGTATCCGCAAAAAATAATTTGCGGATACAAAATTTCCGGATACGTGTGGACGGGGCCTAAGTCAAAAGATTTTGCGCGTTTATAGAAAAGAGGTGGTATTACACAAACATACCATCAGGATTTCCGGCAAAACTTCCACCAACAAAAACACAGACCAACAAAATCAGCAGCATTTTAGCACGTATTCACTGAAGGATTTTCTAGGTTATTAGAAGAGTGTAATGTTATTCCCTGGCCTAGTGTTTTTATAATGGAAAAAGCAAACCCAGCTTGATTGTAACGCTTATTGATGTAAATACACCTATGAAGACCTGTTTAAATATTTATTTTAATTTGCGAAGCAAAAGGCAAGGAGTACGTCCTGAGCCCAGTTGTACCAAGCACCCTACGAAAGGTGGATAGCAATGGTTTATCCATCGGACATATAACGCTATCCACTCTTCGTACAAACGGGCCGATTTAGTTACTTAACTAATAGAGATAAGGTTTAGCTATGGTATGTTCTCTAATAAAACACGAGTGGAGCTGTAGAACAAGAAAAAGTTATAGAAATTACAAGTCGTAGTCGAACTGAATTCTTTTCATATTTTATTGTATAGAGAAGTGGATTTGACTCCATATCTAGGAAATCCTTCTATAGTTGCATTGTCGCTCACAGCCAGACATACTGCACTGCAGTGTTAGTTTAGATTGGTTACCTGTGCAAATATAATCTGCCACATGATAACAGCAATAAGCAGAATCTCCGATCTGTCTGGTGTGAAGAACAAATGATACTGTATTATGCATAAAGATTTTTTAAAATAGGTTTATAAAATAACTATTGAAAATCTTCATGCTTTCTGGTAGGGGGAAGGCAAAAAATGGCAAAGCAAACTCTAAATTATGGAAATTTTTTGTAATGGAGGTTAAAAATAGAGTAGAAAAATCAGGCAAAAAAACAGTGCAATCATTTTTCATTCACAGTTTAGAAATATTGCACTAGTGGTTGTTAAACTTTACTGTGTGAATACAATGAAACACACATAAGACCAACAGTAGTCTGTGACATCTTTATTTATTTGATGGAAGAATAGTTAATATTGTCTTATGTATACAGGTTTTCTAAACAGAACAGTGTTACAAAATGAAAAATTTAGATTTATCCCATTTATCGCTTCTGGACGCGGGGATGGTGAATATTAGGGTGGCAATGAAAGTCTGATTTTACAAGCTTGGATCACAGGCCGGAAAAAAATTAATACATGACAGCCACATTAAAACAGCCACAAGAAAGCAAAAATAACTTTTGTAATCTTGTATATATACATTTTTTTACCATTTCTAATTTTAACACAAATTGTACGAGAAGATCGTGCGATTTCCTATACAAATTTCAAATGCTAATTAGTTATTTGGTTATTTTCTAGTCTTCTGAAAAATGGGGACGATTTATTTTTTCAATGAAATAGGGCTTATTTTTGACAGCTTTTCATGTTTACCTTGTTCGCGTGTTTTTACCGTAAAAAGGATGAGCTTTGATGTATTCTGACGTATTGAATTTTGTCAGACACAGGAAGCCCATTTCATTTTTCAACATTTTTGGTTGATTTAACCAGAGAGGTGGGATTTTACAAAAGTTTTGGGACAAAACTTTTCTTATGAACTTCTTGATGCTAAAACTAACTCTTTGTAAATTGTCATTGAATACAAACAATGTCTTTTGAAAAAATTTGACTTTTCCCGCCATAACTTGGTTTCATTCCCGCCTTTTTTGACAACCTTTGTGAGTTTTCCCGCTCTTTTTCAAAACTGGAGTAGCTCAGCCAATCACGAACCAGTATTCGTGAGACGTCATACGGGTCTTCCTCATTTCTTGTTGACTTGAAGGAGAAACAACAGCAAAAGACAAAAGAGAGAGTTTCTAGAGGTTTTCTTCGTCTTTTTGCTGACTTTCCTTCAAGGTAAGACTGTCTAGCTATTAACAAAATAAGAATTAACTTCTCTGAAATCATATTTGAATCAAAAATTGAAAATAAATTTGCATTTTGTTTAGTTTTTTGGGTCTAAAATTCTTCATAGTTTTGATAGCTTTTAAGCTTACTTCAGTAATTTCGGTAAGAAAAATAAGATTTTTTTCCCTTTTTACTTACATAAAACAACTGTTAAAACAATATCCTTTATTGAAGTCTGAGAAAAACTTTGAAACAAGGCTTTAACTAAAAAAGGCTTTGTTTTTGATTTTGTTTTTGTCGCTATTTTGTAAAAGATTTTCGTTTCATTAACTATAATGCTGAATCTTTAATAATTTTATTTTCAACAATTTTTTTAAATATTTGAGTTTATCCTCAAATATAAAGTACAACGAAAATGTTCTGAGAAAATTAATTCCATAACTTTATTAGTTTTTGTGCGAAGCTTGGTTAACCTTTCCCGTGTTTTTTGTATATATATTTTTTCGATTTAAAATAGTCAAGATGGTAATATTCAAATTTCATTATATTGAAACGAGCTCAAGGCACCCCATTTTTCTATCCTTGTTTTAAATCAGCATAAATAAAACTCTGTATAAAATAGCTTTCTAACAAAGTTTTCAAATTTCTTTTCTTTTCTTTGAAATATTTCGACTAAGTTTAAGCTTACTATCGCTAGATTGACTAAACAAATTGTACTTTGTTTATTTTTTACATTTCCTTACATTTGCCTAGATGAAGTTGAATCGACAGATTTTTTTTCAACAGAAGCTTTCACCATCGCGTTATAGGAAGGACCCTACCCACCTAACAATACATTTATGAATACCTAGATTATTAAGCTCATTTATTAGGACGTTATGGTCTACAAGGTCAAATCTTGGTCAAATCCTTTGGAGAAATCAGCAAAGAAAATAAGGGCATAATCGTTACCCATGTCCAAACATTTTCTTGCACTAATTTGTTTTGCATTTTTCTATTATATTCCATAGATGTCCAAAAAGTTATATATTTTTATTATTATTTATTTTGCAGATTAGAGGATGGAGGTAGATTATCAGAAACCTTCCGAGTACGAATTGAAGAGACAAAAGAGAATAAAAGAAAACCACGAGTTTATGAAAAGTCTTGGTAAAAAAAAGCTGCAACTTGCTTGCCCATTTTTCCCTTGCTTTCCTATTCGTGCTTATGTAAAATTCCTCTTTGGAAATGATTCTAGAAATGACGTGTTCAACATTTACTGGAGGAGAGCGGGGTGGGAAAAGTAGAAAACATAATTTTTTCTCCAAGCCCCATCAGGTATTTAGGTATTTAACAGGATTTACATTTTCATTCAGTATCATAACATAATGCGAAAAGATTTCAACTATTTCCGCCATAAAAAAATGGAAATCCGTGACAGGCGTCAAATTCAAGAGTGAAGTAGTAATAAAGCGAACCATTATAGATTGATCGTGTTTATTGCTACCGTTCTCTAATCGGTTAGGTACCGAGATTGGATCATTGAAGGCTCGGATACTATTTTTTTTAACTAGCTATGTATTTAATTTAAGGCTTACCAGTTCCAAAAACGCCCAGGCTGCAACGGCAATCAAGGCCAGCAACAACCAAAGGCAAAAAGCGAAAAGTCTTTACCTCCTTAGATGAAAGTGAAAGTAGCGAAAATAGCGACGATAGTGACGAAGATTGGATTCCAGGCGTCTCAGAAGAGGTAGCAAAAAGAAATAAGATGATCAAGAGATTCATACCAGGTGAAATCTAACTATAACTATAACTTGAATTTAGCTAAATTTAGTTGGATGTAATGAAATGGACCACCATGCATTTTGTTCTGCCCCATTGTGTGGAATTGGGGAAGGGGCCATAATTCGGATTCATAAAAAGGATGACGCATCACGCTGTAAAAAAAATGTATGCAAAGTGCCAATGACGTTAGGAGGGAGATAAGGGAGAGAGAGGCACTCCTTAAAAAACCCAGGCTAGAGTATAGAACGCGCTCGTTACCCCCCCTTTCCCAAAAAATGCAAGACAATGCATGTATGAAAGAATTCATCAAGACTTTGTTCGATTTTTCAATTTTCCACTCGTCGTCCTATTTCCCCCAAACGAATAAACGAATGAACGAATGAACGAATGAACGAATGAACGAATGAACGAATGAACGAATGAACGAATGAACGAATGAAAGAATGAACGAATGAACGAATGAACGAATGAACGAATGAACGAATGAACGAATGAACGAATGAACGAATGAACGAATGAACGAATGAACGAATGAACGAATGAACGAATGAACGAATGAACGAATGAACGAATGAACGAATGAACGAATGAACGAATGAACGAATGAACGAATGAACGAATGAACGAATGAACGAATGAACGAATGAACGAATGAACGAATGAACGAATGAACGAATGAACGAATGAACGAATGAACGAATGAACGAATGAACTAATGAACGAATGAACGAATGAACGAATGAACGAATGAACGAATGAACGAATGAACGAATGAACGAATGAACGAATGAACGAATGAACGAATGAACGAATGAACGAATGAACGAATGAACGAATGAACGAATGAACGAATGAACGAATGTGCAAAGTGCGAATGAATTATTATTTCAATCATTTATTTGTGACAGAGTTTCGCCCAAAAAGAAACCTACTTTTAGAATTCAATCAAACGAGTTCAACCAAGGTAAAAGAGTCTATTCATATAATGCAAGTTTGTTTTAAAACTGAAAATTTTACAGTTTTTTATCGATTTTGCTTATTTTAAAATTTACGAAACTATTAGTGCAATTTACTATTTCGCCTAAAAATGGTAAAATAGGTGTGAAACTTGATAATTGACAGACTAGTCGATCAAGAAATAACCAAAGTACTGACGACTTTGAAGACCTCGCCGAGATCTCCGAACAGATGCTCAACGACGCTTCATTGTTTAGTGACGAAACGGACGAGAAAGAGAAACAAAACCTTGAACCAGGGAGTAGATATCCAAAGAGGACAAGATCAATGACAGCAAGTTATCGAGAAGCTGAAGTACCAGATGACGATCATTACTTATGTAAGCCAAAAGCATATTAATTTTAAAATACTTCCAGTGAGGGTCATAACCAAGTAAAGGAAAACGTTATTCACTAATTATTTAACCCCCCGACAACTCGAGACAAATTTCGCCTTTTTCTCTGGTTTTCATTCGGGGTTGCAATACTATAGGTGATTTTTTACAAGGCGATTGACAGAACTCCAAATACTGACAAACAGCACAGATGCTTTATGCATTTTCTTTGGTTTTCAGTCGGGGTTGCTATACTATAGCTGATTTTTTTACAACGCGGATTGACAGAACTCGCAATACTGACAAACAGCTCATGATCAAATGCTATATGCATATGGCTTTGCCGATCTTGACTGAAGGAGGAAAATCTAGATTATATACTAAGATTTTCTATACTTAAGTTTCTTTCATTGGGTATTATGGATGCCAGACGCTCTCTCGCGCCAGTATTTCTTGGCGGTATAACTAGACCTATACGACCGAAGAGCACTGGAGCGAGTGAGCCGAGATGTCAGTTGGGCTTCTTATTTTATTTTTTAATTTCTCATTATTCGATTATTAATATGTTTGACAGTCTTTGCTTTGATTTCTCTCTTTCTTTCTGATAGACTGCGAAGAGTGCCAAGACCTCTACTCCGGTGATTGCCCCAACCACGGTCCTTTAAAAGCTATTCCAGATAATAAGCTTAAGGAAAATGTTGATAGCACACTAACAGCCGCAAGAGCATCTTTGCCAGATTTTCTGGAGATAAAGCCGTCGACAATACCCGACGCAGGCCTAGGGGTGTTCCTTAAATCTGGCTTTATTCCAAACAGGTCAAGATTTGGTCCATATCGAGGAACAAAAGTAAAACTAGAAGACATGGCTGATGAAACGGACACGAGTTATGTGTGGGAGGTAAATTGTTCAGAAAAGTGTATCCCGACAATCTTAGCTTCGTGTATTAGATTATACATGACGCTACCTTCAAATCGCAAGTCAAACTCGGCCAGTAAGCCTATAGGTAATTAGTTGACATCCGGTTTAGAAATTTGGCTTTGTGCTTCGTTTTGAACTTGTGCCCGATCGAAATGCCCGTCAGTCAGTCAATCAATCAGTCAGTCAGTCAGTCAGTCAGTCAGTCAGTCAGTCAGTCAGTCAGTCAGTCAGTCAGTCAGTCAGTCAGTCGATTATAGAGGGAAGGGGGCCAATGTACCATTTTCCCGCCAAATTCACAGGAATCCTGCATGAACTAATCAGATGTTGGTGTCGAGAGTAAACTGTTTTGGGGGACATTTGACCTCATCTCCGTATCCCCATCCCCACCGCCCGCCCCCCCCCCCCCCCCCCCCCCACGATACAAAATCTCCCCTCCCTACGCTAGTGAAACGAACTGTACCCAAATGTGAAGGCAGGTCAAGGAATCGATCCTTAAACTCCAGAAGTGAAAGGCTACGCCACCCCTGATACAAAAATCCTGATGCGTGAAAATCTGTGTTGCAGATCATGAAAGATGGGAAATTCAGTCACTTTGTGGACGGCGCTGACGAAGCAAACGCCAACTGGATGAGATTTGTAAATTGCTCCCGATGTGAAACAGAGCAAAACCTAGTCTCTTATCAATATAAAGGCGATATATTCTACCGCAGTTACAAACAGATAACAGAGGGAACAGAACTCCTGGTGTGGTATGGGGATAAGTACGCACAGGAACTTGGGATTCCTTTAGAAAATCAAGACGACCAAGACGACCAAGGCGGTAAGGATACAAATATTGTTTTTGTTTAAACCCTTTTGCATACAGTCGTATATCTACGTAGTTAAGTAAAGGTTATTGGCTCGGTTTCTTTTTTCACGTAATTCATTTGATGTAATCGCTTCTTTGATTTTTATTGGCATTATGTAATCATCTTTATGAGAGCGGAAATATGAATAAAGTTCTGAATTTTTGGAATGAGAAAGCATGGAGCCTAAAGATTGAGCTTTCATCAGTGAATAAGGCATTCAAAATGCCCGTGAGAATACGTGAGAGTGCCATTATGGGGTACCAAAACAATACATTTTTTATCCTCCTGAAATTTGAACTCTATTTTTATGCCAATACTGTGCAGGAAGTTTCTATTGTTTATGGCTGCCTTCTCACATGAGTGAAAACGCTCTATACATTGTTTTTTGGGGGGGCTTACACAATCCACTAGGTACAGTTGAGGGAATCTCAGAAATTCCCGCAGATTACCCGGGGTCTGGCAAATGATATCGATTAAACTAAATGTAGCTATTTAACTTTGTTTCAGAATCTCTTCAATGTAAAATATGCAGAAAGAAGTTTCCTTATGCAAATATGTTGGAGCGACACACTAATAATGGGTGTTCACGTGTGGATCAAAACAAGGAAATAAAGTGTGTCTTGTGTGATACTAACTGCCAAACAGCTGAAGAATATGATAGTCATTTGTTTGCTGTTCACTGTGATCACAGTACCCACTTTGTTTGCCCTGTATGCAAAAAAACATGGAAAAAGAAACAAGCTTTTTTACGGCACTTACGAACCCACTCAGGATATAAACCATACAAGTGTACATACTGTGATAAGGCATTTATACAACAAGGTCATCTAAAGGATCATGAGCGAATCCATACAGGTGTCAAACCATACAAGTGTACACACTGTGATAAGGCATTTAAAACCCAAGCTCATCTAAAGTATCATGAACGAATCCATAGAGGTGTCAAACCATACAAGTGTACACACTGTAACAAGGCATTTATACAACAAGGTGATCTAAAGAAACATGAACGACTCCATACAGGTGTCAAACCATATAAGTGTACATACTGTAATAAGGCATTTACACGACAAGGTCATCTAAAGCAACATATTTTAAGGTATCATGAAAAGTGATTTTGAAATAAAAGAAAATGGGAATTTATTGTGGCATATGCATATTATATTGAAATACTATGTACGTTTTTAATACATTTTCAAGGTGTGTGGTGCTCTTACTAAATCCATAAAAAAGTACTAATAATATATTTATTTCACACAACTATGGGTACCAAATTAAAGTGCAGTGAAAACAATTGTTTTGTACTATCTTTTAACAAATCGCTCATAGAATTCCATTCGGACTGTCTTCTTGACTTATTGATCATATATGAGGTGGTTTTTGGAAAAAATATTAAACTTTTTTTTAAAACTTCGATTTTCCGAATTGAAATTTAATGCTTATTCCAAATCTGGAAAGAAAAATTGGGTGCCCCGAGCTTGTTTTCGAGATAATCAGCATTTCATGGAAGCCTACGCGCGAGCTCTTGGATCAAAAATTTCGCCACCGGAAGTGATTAGAAAAAAATTAAGATTCATAAGATAATAGTTATTTGCAGACTATATGTGTGCACGAATGAAGGCTAGTCAATCATTCTACAATAAGAAGTGGATATTTTCGAAGAAAATACAAATAGATACATTGATTTGTCAGTATTTTGTAGTTTCGGTGCTCTTAAAAAAACTCATAAAGTCGAACAAAATGCCCTACAAAAATCTGATTTTTTATGTGTTAGAATATTCAACTTTTTCTAAAATATTGATATGACCTAGATTTTTAGGAGTTTATTCAAATAAACTATTACAAAATAGAGAGTACCGTGCAAAATTTGAGGGTTTTGCCCTGTTGAAGCTCAAGGTTGAGGTTCTTCAATAAAATCTTGTAGTTTTACTACTTTTTTGTTTCATCCACGATTTCTATTTTCATATTCCTGCCCCGAGCTTTCGGGTTACAAACCCATCGTCAGGGAAAAACTGATTGAAATAACATTCAAAATTGCGAGACAGCAACAATCACATGCGCGCGAGCTAACGAACGTTACAATCATGCGCGCAAAATACTTAAAACTAAGATATTCTATAGTAAACAAAACAAATAAATAGATAAATAATTAACTAATTAAATAGATAAATAAACAAACAAAATTATATAGATTATGTATTATAAATTATGTAGATTTTTCAGCGGTTTTTGAGCGCGCGCACATCATGGGCTCAAATCAGGGCGGGAGGAGGGAGTCCCTCCTCCCGCCCTGGCTCAAATCGAATGTTCAAAAGTAGACAGCCACCTAAGACGGCTCGAGTGGGTTTTGTTTGTGGCGTACCTTCGAAGTTTGAAGGGGAAATGCGTCGCTGCCAATAAGTTAATTTCAAATAAATTGTTATGGCATGTCTAGAGATAGATTCAAGTTTTACATGAAATGCAATTTATACAATTTACATTTTTGTTGCCCAAAAATTCCGATGGCAATTATTTCGAAACGCTTCCATACAAATCTTCGAAACTTCGTTAATTTGAAGACAAACATATGAACTTTAAGAACTTTTAAACTATTTTTTAAACAAACGTCTGATTTCGCCAAAAAAACGGAATGTATAAAAAAATGACATGACGTCACAGTATTGCTATGGTAACTCCGATCGTGATAAATTGTATTTCATGTAAAACTTGAATCTATCTCTAGACATGTCATAACAATTTATTTGAAATTAACTTATTGGCAGCGACGCATTTCCACTTCAAACTTCGAAGGTACGCCACAAACAAAACCCAGTCGAGCCACCTTAAGACATCATCTCATGATCAATAAGAAGACAAACAATAGAAATCTGTGAGCGATACGTTCTTTTAAAGATTAAAAAAAAAAAAAAAAGAACTAAAAATCAAACCGCCCTTTGGCGAACTCGTGGATACTAGTTGAAGTTCCAGAGTTTGGGCTTCCTGTGTCCTTATAGTTGTGTTGACATTTTAAGGTTTCAAAGTATTTCGCTCAATTTCATATTTAAATGCTCAATTTAGCTGGAAAGGTGTTTTAGTCGTCCTTTTATTTTCCTTTTAACACCTTCTTTGAAATACTATTTGATTTGTCTTCATTGAAGTCTGTAAACTACGGATTATTTATTGGAGCGAATTTTCGTTAGTTGTCTCAAGCGACATCTATTGTGTAGATTCGTACCTTCGCAGATTAACATACAAGAACATTGCTTCGGCGATCAATCTACTTTTTATTCATAACAGCTTATTCAAATGACAAAACTGGCCGAATTGCATATGATATCAGCGCATATCAGGATTAATTAATTTTCAGTTTGAAAATAGGCCTAACGCCTTCGACTATGTTTAGGCCCCGTCCACACGTATCCGGAAATTTCTGTATCCGCAATTTTTTTTTTTTTTTTTTTTTTCAGATACGAAAATGTTCGCGTCCACACGCAGACGATTCGAATCGTTTTCGAATCGTTTTCGCTGTCCACACGTATCCGGAAATTTTTTGATTCGCCCTGATGCACGCTAGTGCCTATTCCCTTTCACAGATAGTTTTTCTTATTGAGCATGTGCAAAATCGTGTTTACGTCAGCGTATTCGAAAATTTGCTGATACGACCGTCCACACGTATCCGTATTCGGAGCGTTTTCGAAAATTTCCGGATACGGATACAAAAATTTCCGGACACGTATGTAGTATCATGAGAACACTAAACAACACACTAATTTTGCCAGAAATGTCACTTCTCCTGGTGAAACACCTGTCTTTTTCCTCGATGATAATATAAGGTAATAAACAATGGATAAAAGTATTAAGGGAGAATTCTTTTCGTATTCAAGCAGTGAGCGCCAAAAACTATTTTCTTGAAGAAAGGCTGTTGTACAAGGCTAAAATCTTGTTATTCAGAAAGTTTAATTTGTTAGGAATTGGAGATGACCGATGAAAACAAAAATTTGAATCGAAAATGAGGTTTAGGCCTTCATTTGCTTATTTCCCATATATTTTCTATAAAAAAGCCTGATAGAGCAAACGCTAACACAAATGCAAGAATACATTTTTGTACAATTGAAAATACCGCTTCAAACAGGCATTTTATCATAGGCATCAGTTTCTAACCGTTTAAAAAAGGTTTTGAGTGTTAACCAAAAGCGAAAATTGGGATCAAAACTCATACGAAAATCTAGTTTTTGGCATTTTTTGCCATTATTGCTCGTTATTGAAAAAAAAATTCCTCTTAAACGTGGGTTACCTGTGGTGGTGCAACACGAGCCCCTGATCCACGAGGGTCCGCCCCTGAGATCAAATCGTTCTCTTTGGTCTTAGACGTGAAACAGCTTGAATCATGCCGGTAGGTCCTTCCAAAAAAGCACTAAATTCTACACCTAAATCCCTAAATAAATCCCCAAAAACCTCATGGAAGATAGATGAAACTTCAATCTTTCGAACTGTGTAAAAATATCGCTTCAAAGTTAAATAATTTGTCGAAAATTTGACGATTTCGATTGGTATTCGTTAGACACATGGTCAAAGCTTCAATTATAATCATTGAGAGTCAGCTACGAAAAAACTATCGATAACTTAAAATCAGCTTAAAATTTAGCAAATCAGCTGTCCCATAGTTAGAATTTTAGGTATTATTGTATGAAATAATGTGATTCTAGGCCGTTTTGTTTAAGTTTTGAAGCAAAAAGGCTTCATTTACTCTAGGATTTGAAAACAACTTGATCAGCGAATCTTCCAAATAGACGCTCGACTTAACGATTTTTATTCCAAAACTAAAATTATCCTTTTATAAAACTGCTTTATTTTTCAAAAAAGCTTATTTAGAATTGTGATTTTGAAATTTTTCTGTCTGTTTTAGATCACAATTTCTATGAAGGAGTATATTTAATTCTCGCAAGTTTATTACTCTCACGTGGTGCAATAGCCTAGATTCCACGTTTTCTATATAAATTTTTAACTTATTGAAAACTCAATCAAAAGTTACATATTGTATAGTGTCCAGTGGCCATATCTTATCTTATTTTTTGCTGAGTTTGCATAGAGCTATTTCAAAAAAGGTCAAATACTGCACACTGAATAGTGCATTGGTTGCCTGGGGGGGGGGGGGGGGGGGGGGGGTACTCCCCTATATTCGCTGTACAGGTACGTGCCACCAAACAGGGCATGGTTTTCAGCAATTCTACTCTGGAACAGGGTATATAAAATCGCGCTCGCTCTGGGACAGGGTATATGAAATCATGCTCTCTCCTCTCTTCCTCTTTTACTCTGACGAAGGACTAGCGTCCGAATTGTCAGTAAGTTTTTTCATCTTTTTCACAGTGTATAATTTACCTTTTCATCATTACCTCTCTGGAACAGGGTATCCATTTTCGCAATACCGGAATGGGTTACGATTTTTGGCAATCTTGCTTTGGAACAGGGTATGAATTTCAGCGATTTTACTCTGGAACAGGGTCAGCCCCCCCCGGATTGGTTGGCAGGATATATTTTCTAAATTGTTTGTTTTTCTGTTCCGTAGCTGTTCAAAGATCTGTTAAACCCTTCTCTTGAGGAAGAAAAAAGGTGTCATAAACTGAAACGACTTGTTCAAAGTCCAAACAGTTATTTCATGGATGTAAAATGCCCTGGTAAGGAGAAAGTGTGTTGTTTACCTTGTTTCTCCAAACATCTCTTTATACTTTCATTCGTATGTGCCATTATAAAATATTTGAAATATAACATGTGCTGATTGGCCGGCTGCAGAAGTAAACGCTCTTGGAGCTGTAGAGCACTCAAAAAGCAAGAGAGCACTTGACTACTCGTGTCCCTAAGCTTGCTTCTCTTGTGCTATACAGCTCCCAGCATGTTTATATCACAGTACAGAGGCATGCATGCATGTTGTATATTCCTTAATTATAATTTGCCCTCTGTCATTATGTTGTCACATGAAAACAATATTTTGTTTTAACGAAGCAGCAACGACACAAAGAGAACTTACTTAATAATATGCACTGCCAAATTCTGTTTATTTTATCTATGTTCAATATTGCTTTATAGTCTAATTTTAGTCTTGAATATAGAGTTTCTCAAGCTGTGTTTTGTTGAGCGACAGATGATTCTGAAACAATTAGGTTTTCCAAAGTTTCCCAGATTTGAAGTAATACTATAACGTTTTTTATCCTAAATTTCAACTTTTCTCTGATATTTAAGTCTAAAATTATGTTAAAACAATTATTCTCCTCAGGCTCAGTGATTATGGTGAATATTTGAATATTCCTCTAATAATCACTTTGCCTTCCCCGAATAAAAATTAGTATGAGTTAGTATAGTAAGTATTTGTTTTGTTCAAGTTGTGCATTCTTTACTTTTTTTTGCCCATGGGATAAATTGTGAATAATATATTTTGACACAGAAATGAAGCTTCACTAGAACATGTGAACTTTTTTCCACAAAAATTGAGGCTAAATTAGTCATAAATTTGTGCAGCAACGCATATTTCTCATGATGTAGCTTTTCACGGCCGACAAATTTATGTCTAGCAACAAATATTTCTCATTGTGTAGTGTTGCATAATGGACATAAATTTATGACAAAATTTTCATGGCGGACATAAATAATTTATGTCAAGCAACAAACATTTTTCATGGTGTAGGGACTGTTTTGGGATGGACATTAATTTATGTCAATCAATAAAGTTCAGATGCATCTCAAAACATATTGGGAAACAGTCATAATGTCATTGAGTTCATGAAACTGTACATCACTAGTCATTTTTACCTTGAAATCCAACCAAATTGTAAAAAAATGAAAATTTTCATCATTTAGATAAGTGCAAAAGTGCAAATACTACTCTTCCCAGTAGACTAAGGCAGTTGTGATTTTTTTAATCGCCTTCATAGCGTCTGTTATGTTATCCAGAAGTACATTTCAAATTGACCACGTGATGCCAATGTTGTACCAAGTTTTTTACACCACGTGATCAAAAATTCAGTCCAGTTTTAATCACGTGGTATAAAAAACTTGTCCTCGTGGTACAGCATTGGCATCACGTGGTCGATTTGAAATGAACTTCTGGATAACATAACAGACGCTATGAAGGCGATTAAAAAATTACAACTACCTCGGTCTACCGGGAAGAGTAGTATAACTTTTAACTCTATCAAGCAACAGAATTTGAAACTGAAGTACCACAACAGATTGGTCTGAAGTATTGATTGGAGAATGGCTGACAATCCAAAGCTGCTTGTACTTTCCTAATAAGGAGCCCTTGTTCTCAGCCTATATTAAACTCTCCCATGATACTGACAGTGGATTGTTATGTCAAACCAGTCCACGGTAATAACATGGGATAACATTTTTACATTAAGGTATCAGGATACCTGAGACCTTTGGACCTTTTCCAGGTTCCAAATTGCCACTGTGTTCCTTGATTACATTTAAACAGCCTTCGCCTCATATCAGTGTCAAAATGTTCACAAATACCAACAGTAAAGTAAAGAATGCATAGCTTCAACAATTGGTGGGTAGCATGGGTGGCGTTCATGGCTATTGGTCTTCTTTCACCACTGTGAGTCCAACGGGTCGGGTCACTGGTTCGAGACCTTCGGTCGCCACATGTGAATTGAGTTTGTTTGATGTGTTGTTCTCTCCTATGCTACAAGGATTTTCTCCGATTTTCTCCCTCTGTAAAAATCAACATGTGAATATTAAGTGTAGTGGTAGTGCGTATGAGCAAAAAGTGTCCCCAATTAGTGCGAAAGCGCTAGAACAACTAAACACTTAAATAAAGTGATTTATTTTTTATTTATAATACAAACACTTTGAAATTCCACAAACCTTGACTATAACACATGAATATTCTACACAAAACCAAGGCAAAGCTTAACCAACAGGAGACTTGAAACTGGAGTTTCCCCTATGAATCAAAACCATTTCAATACTCTGAGACAGCGTTTTTTAGATTGCATGGCGACTTATCATTAACCAGAGTTTGATCCAATGTAACTCAAATGAGCTATAACATTTTAAATGGTGGGCATATAGTAGCATAGCTACATGTTGGAAGGTGACTATCGTTTCCACTGTTCAGATAAACTTTTCCACCTGCTCCTAGGTTTGCAATCTGGAGTGAACATGTTTTTTTTTTCAATGATCCACAACATAACAGAAGAGTCCGGTCAACAAATGCCCAATGTCTGGAGCTAATTTGCAGGCTTGAATAATGTTCAAAACTTAAATCTCTCAACCATGTTAATTAAAGTTGTTATTGTTGTTATCATAGGGTGTTATAAAATCACAACTGTATTCAGCCATGCACAGACTGTTGTCCTCTGTGTCTCCTGCTCGATGGTGTTGTGCCAACCCACAGGAGGAAGAGCTCGTCTGACAGAAGGTATGAAAAAAACTTATCTAGTTCAGAAAAGATTTTTAAAGTGCTGATCGAAATACTGTGGGCACCTAGAAATATCTCAGGAATGTTCTGAGGTACTTACCATAAACCAATCCATCTGGTTGGAAATTCATTCACGTCACATCAAAACAATCTATTGTTTAGACGCAAAGGATCAGGGTCATCGGAGGGGGTCAAATCAATGCAAACTCACCGAAAATTGTTCTAAAACACATCAATCCAGGAAGAGAAGTAGAATAGCCAGCAAATGCTCAGAATATTTTTTAGTACATATTGACACATATCTGAAAACCAGGCCATTTTAGATTAAACTGTGTCGCTAGAAGCAAATTTCATTGAATTTTCTATTGGATTTGGCGATTCTATCCCCCACATAAACAAGCAGTGACATCATAGTGAAATAGGGCAATTGTAATAAAGCATTTCAAAAGTTTGACCTTCAAAAAATGGTACATGCAACTATCGAAAAAAGTTAAAAGAGCAAGAAAATTGGATTACCTCAAACAGAAGACCAAATTTTCTGGAACTGCCCTGATCCAGATGACACATACCATTTGTTTTCCAACTGGAATTTTGTGTTTTTCCTGTTAGCACCCCTGTTGTTCTTTGACCAATCAAAAATTACTCTAACCACAAAATAATGTAAAGGTAACAATAACACCCTTCTGATTGGTTTAGAAATTTGCTTAAAATAATTCTTGGTGCCAATGGTATTGCGATTGGCACTGTAAAACTAAGCATTCTTGCAGAGAAATGTATGTACAATCACATGCAGGTCAAGCCTTGTTATCAGGCTGGACGCATATATTTCTTTGTAAAACTTCCACAAAAATACTTAGTTTCAAAATTCCATATTTTTATCAGTTTAAGAGCAATCTTGACCAATCATTGCAATTTTACTATTATTGATGTGATAAATTTTCTTTGTCTCACAAACATGATATAGACCACTTGCAGCACATGTAAATTCAGTTTAATTTGGAGGACATAACAATAGGTTTCCAATTCTCAGGAGATTGAAATTCTTTTGTTTTGTCCTCCAAAATTGAGCTGTTGTAGAGCCTTGTCCCGTGATGTTACAGTGGCCGTGTTGGTGTACCAAAACGAAACATGTTTTATCCTCCGGAAATTGAACTTTATTTTTTTTCAAAAACTGTGCAGAAAGTTTCTATTATTTGGTACACCGATATGGCTGTCTTGTCACGTGAGTGAAACACACTATAAGAAATGGGCAAAACAAAGCTAAGAGGGTCTATTGAAATACGATTTACACAGTAATGTTACTGCTATTCCCAGTCACACGTGAACGACTAGAATGTCTATATGTTAAGTGTATGCTGCAATGTCAACTAGAATGTCATCGCAATCAAAAAATTTAGTTTGGTTGGACATCAGTGAAAAGGGTTTTCTATCATTTCTATTGGTTTCTACACCAGGACTGGTGTGAATACTCACATGAACAGGTGCAAATGTGCAAAGACCGTTGCCATTATCATATTCCTCTTGTCACTGGAATTTATTGCTCTGGACATATTTTCTCAAAAATGTCACAGGATTCTGGCTCCGAAACTCAAACGCTTGACTGCAAAGCTATCGGTATTGACTATGACTTGAGTATCTTCAAGATCAGATAAGTCAATACTGATAGTTTGCAGTTAAACGTTTGAAATTTCTTAGTCGGAATCCTTAGTAATGCTTAAGAAACCCTTTTGATTGACGTCCACCAAAACTCAATTTTTCGTTTGTGATTTTGGTCTCGGTTGCGTGTGTGACTGGGAATCGCAATTTATACGAAGCAGTGGCCTTATTTGAGCTCAGTGTATAACTAATTGAAGTTAATTTTTCTTTTTTCCCCAGGTTGTTCATTCAGGAGAAAGCAGAATTAAACTTCACAATCCTGAGGAATGTATTCTGTAATCCACAAATAAAACTCAATTTCATCATTGATTTATCATTAAATATCATGCCTATATGCCCACTAATGCTGGTGACGTTGCTATTATCCAATCGGCTTGTGCGGCAATAAGACATACCCTGAATGAGCTTTTTTTATATTTTCTAGCCACCCACAAATGCAGACATCTGTATTGTTATAATTTTCGTCGGCCTGTGGGTTTATGATTCATTACATCTTCATCGCAGCATGGAATTAGTAGATTGAAAGGAACATCTGTAATATATGTTATTTGATAGTATTAATTGGGAATAAATCATTGCTGAAATTGAGAGGAAGAACTAAATGCCTAATGATTGATAAGACTGTTATTAGTGAAATTGTATCTGAAATGACCAGAGATATCACACCTAACTTATAGATTGAACCTGGAAACACCACTTGAGTTAATCTAAGTCACCACACTAGAAATGCGCAGGTCGAACACTGAAACAACCTCTGGGTTGATATAATTCAAGGCCTGGCTAACTCACAGATTGAACCCTGAAGCAACCTCTGGGCTGATCTAAGTCAGGGCATGGCTCACTCACAGATCAAACCCTGAAACAACCTCTGGGCTGATCTAAGTCAGGGCATGGCTAACTCACAGATCAAACCCTGAAACAACCTCTGGGCTGATCTAAGTCAGGGTGGGGCTAACTCTCAGATAGAACCCTTAAACAACCTCTGGGCTGATCATAGTCAGGGCACGGCTAACTCACAGATTTAACCCTAAAATAGTCTTGGGGCCAACCAAAGGATCGAACCCTGAAATGACCTAGGTCTTGTTGAGGTAGTAAATCTGGACAGAAAGTTACTCCTTCAATCAAGGGTGAGACCTTACAAAAGCTACTCCCATGTAGTGGTTTGAACCAAATACCATGTATCAGAGGAGAGTTAGTGTGGTATTTAGATCTGTATAAAAGTTAGCAGTGCTTTTCGTAGGCTATTTCTGTGACCTACATAACTCCAGAGGAAGACCAAGCTTAAGCTTCTATGTAAGATCTAAGCCCTCCGTCACCTATTAGGGTATCCCTTGGCGACAGTACCAAGGACTATAATAAAGAATAGTCAATTATTATTATACATTTTACTACCTTGCTTGCCATTGGCCGAGAGCCCTCAGCCAATCTATGATATTGTGTGAACTCAAAAATGCAATATCTGTAAGTTTTCCTGCAGATAGAGTACAAACACTATGAGTGTGTAACATAAATACTGCTAAATTATGCTAATCTTATTGTTTTCTATTGCTTATTTAGCACTATTTACTACTAAATAGTGCAAAGTGTTGCACACTTTTAGTGTTTGTACTCTATCATGCTCAACTTTATCCTATGATTGTTTAGAGTCAACCCTAGCCCACCCTAGCCACTGGGGCCCAAGGTAGAAGTACTCCCTCAACAGAATTAAGGACATTTTGAGTGGAATTATTTTTCTTACGATAAATGGATACGAAAACCTCATTGCGCTTCACAACTGATATATTTTTAGGTTTTTACACCCCCTAATTCTTACCTCATAGAATACCAAAAAACTCATTAATAATTCATGAAAGAAACAATAGAAATCATGGCCATGAAGGTGATTCTATATCTGATAGCGAGGCGCCAAGGTACTTTCAAAGGATTATTCAAATTTGAACCTTGCAACCTCGACTGAATGCTATATGTTTGACCAGTGAACCGATGTATGGAAAATAGTGAATAGACTTTTTACCTTGGGCATAGAAATGTTTTCTCATTTCAGACTGTCATTCCCTAGATAATAAAATTCTTTATTTGAATGGCATCCATATTCATGTATTTTCTCTTGTGCAACCGTTAAACAAAGAAATGATACTCTAGGGAATGACACGTTCCAGCCTAGCTAGAGGTCTATCTGTCTTCTGATTAGCAGCTGTTAAACAAAGATATGATACTCTAGAGAATGAATTGGAGTCTGAATTGGAAAAAAAAATACGCCCAAGCTACCCCCCGGGTCAATATGCACTGCTTGGCTAACACCTTAAGGAAAAAATAATACTCAAGGGAATGCTGTTAGGTCTTGAATGGGAAAACTGCTTTTATCTCTTGAACGATAAACCACAAGGTAAATTAATTTGTGTTTTCAAAAATTTGAACTTGTTTTATAATGGGGTGGCTTTAATTCTAACCTTTCTGTGCCAGTACCTGGGTTTTTGAAATTTTCCAGTGACATGCCTACCCATTGGACCCTTAGAAATTTGTTTTAAATGCGAGGCAAACATGGAAATACAAAAAAAAAAAAAAAAAAAAAAGCAACGTATCCCATATGCAACAAAAGTTTGATATCTTCTGTATTTTCATGTAAGCCTTGAGAACAGTCGGGTCAAGCAAGCGAACAAAAGGGCATTGTAACATTCCATTTAGGATCCTTCTTCATTTCTTCTTCCCTGCAGAGTTAATGACATATCTATATTTTTTGAGATATATTTATTCTATATTTTCCTATGATTAATTAACAGCAAAAGCCTTTTGGGACTACCTCTTTTTGTCTTTTATCAGAAATGGGGTTCCTGTGGTTTTGGCAGGAAATTTGGCGCCAAATCAAAACATGTGCGATCTTAGCCTCTTGCTACACCGACTGTTGTATTAGAATAGAAAGAAAGGGGGTAAAAATCCTAAAACAAAACACAAAACGACAACAAAAGTGATGACAACAAATCTTGACATTGTTTCCTGGCTTTTGATGACGTTATTAAAATACAGTTCCACTAATGACTTCCGGTTCTAACAAACCTAGTTCTGTTTTTCTAGGTAGTTTTCTAATAGGAGGATTACCATCGGCTTTTTAATGTGAGTGCATACCATATATCAGTAAAAAAATTGTAAGTAATTGCTCAATTTTGCACAAATAGCAGATATTATGCCTGCATGCAAATGAGGGGCAAATAAGCTAAAAGCATTCAGTAGATCCAACCCGATAGCCTCACTTTTATGATCTCATTGAAGGCTCGACTGTAATAACAGCTATTAGTACTCTCAGTAGACTTCATCAGAAGACCGTAAATCTACAAAACTTTGCGCTATTTTTTTAAAATTTTGTTAGTTAACTTTTTTACGGATATATGCATGGTATGCACTCGTAGATGACAAGTTTGTATTATGACTTACATTTAGCGGTTTTGAATAAGCTTTTCGAACCGGAAATGCGTCACTCCTTTAGTATTATTTACTGAATAGCCTCTTAGTATTTTCTTTGTAGAATGATAAGGTAAATGACGCAATATAAAAAATATTTGGGTTACAGAAGACTTTTTATCTTGAAAAATCGATATTTCTTTAATATCTTGGTTTCTGTAGTCAGCGATTTTAATGAAACGCTGTCATATAATAGGTATAACAAAACGAACTTTCATATCACACGATCTAAAAAAGATTAACCACGGGAAACTCGAGATTTTAATTTTTTAATGGCAAAAAGGGCCTGTTTTGTGTCTGACGTGTCGTTGCTATGGTAACTATTCACGTGCTTATTTTCACGAAAAATGATTCCTAACCGGGCTCATAGTCTTTAATAAGGTGAGTGTATCTGATATCAAGATATAGATCTCTATTTGCTATAAAATAATTTCTAGTTCTATTACTCTAAAGCCCGAAGCTATATAAAGCCACCTTGAAAAAAAACTTAAAGTTCGAAATATGCATATTAAATACGTCCGAATCAAGGTCGGTTTCAGCCCAGGGGTGTTTTCAGGGTTTGATCCTCGACGTCTTAGCCATGCCCTGACTTAAATCCGCCAATGCTTAGGTTACTTCAGGGTTCTATCTGTGACTTGCCATAACCTGCCTTAGATCTCAGAGGTTGCGATAGATATTGCTTTTACTATCAATCACGTGACTTTTTGGAGTTGACTGGGGGGCAACTAGCGGATGCTAAGTCAAAACATATCAAAATAAGTCCTCAAACTTTTGTATTTGACTATTTTCACGACATCAAACCAGAAAACAAGAGATCAAAACAACCTCCAAGATTCTACAAGCCATCAAAAAAGAGCTATTACCGGAAGTAACGTCTATTGATAGCAACCTATAGGCCATTTCACGGATCCCGTTACTCAACCTCAGCCTGGTCAGCGTGTAATTATTCTTTAGAATTTGACTACAGTCCGCAATAATGAAAGGAATTTACACATCAACGAACAATTGAAACACTTAAAAATTTCACAGGTTGTAGGCAATTTCTAAAGAATATATTACACGCTGACGAGGCTAAGGTTGAGCCGCGGGATCTGCATGTGAAATGGTCTATAGGAGCAGCAGTAAGGGGGACTCGCGATTGATGCCGTATATTTGCGGGTTTTACCCGGGAAATTACGAACGCGGGTACAGCAGATTTACGGAAATTCCGCGGTGTGTCCCTTACTGCTGCTCTGTTGGGTACTGCAAACGGAGGTTAAAATATCCTTTATATATAATGGATACCATCAAAAGTATCAAGAACAAGACTGTGCGCAAACTTAGAACCCAGGTTCTGGACAGGTTAGACGCAGACTTTGCCTTTACGACATTTATGGAAGGTAATACGGATGAGACTATGACGCAGGAAAGAGCAGAACAGATAATCGACCTAATGCCCGAGGGTAATTACCGTTTGGAGTTGACCTTTATAAAGTATCTGGACGGGGAATGGATTATTGAAAGGGGCCGCAATCCCATTAGAGCGTCTGGTAAAAAGAACCTGTTCGTCTTAAGTAAGGCTACCAACCCGGGAGCATTAGAAGGAATTGACATGTTATTCTATGAGGTTGCTTACCCTGTTACAGTGGTAATTTACGGGGCGTATGAAATGCCCACGCCAGATGTAAAGAAGTTACAACCAATGCGACATCCTGGTAACTGTGTTGGTAAGCTAGTCCGGGAATTCTTTGAAGATGCTTCCCGTGGTGGTAAGTTAACCTTAAAGCGCCGAGAAGCCATTCGAAAGTGGGAGCATTCTACCCGCAAGACTGGAGGAACCATAGCCAATATTAAGAAGTTGGAAGTGGCATTAGAGCGGCGTATACACGTTAAAGATATCACAGACGGGTTTATTTACTCTGGGACTCACAAATATGGAGGTAGAGGAGCTCCTATTGTTATCTACCAACATAATGGGCACGCTTGGCGGGAACTAAGGTTTCCTAAGAAGGTTAAGACCTCCGCCAGCGAGCCCGTTGTGCCCGCGGACATTTGTGCCTGTCATGCGCGCGCGCCCGCGCCAGTGACGCCTGTTCATTACTGTTGTTATTGGTCGGCCATCTTGCGACTACGTTTCATTATTAAAGCTTGTTCATTCGTTTACGTCGTTCGTCGTGTTTACTGGCGTGGTGGCAGCGATTAAAGGACCCACGAACAACAGTATAAATACAACGATCAATAGCAGAAGTCTCGTAACGAGCCAACCTGTACGGTGGTTGGAAAACGAACAGCAAGAAACGTACACAAGAGCTTACGAAACACATTCACACGGCCTCATCAACAATCACCCAAACCATCGACTCCAAAAATGACTTCAACAAGAGCACCAAAACAATGGACACTGACTAAAAACGAGACAATCACTTCCTTCGAAGCATGGAGACAAAACCTACAGTATACATTATCTCTCGACGTAAATTTCGCATCCTTCCTTGGTGATACCGTGACGTGGCTAAAGAAATCTCGAGGCCCTCTAAGAGGCTTTACTGATGACGGTGAAGCAGTCCCTGTCGCTAGACGTCGAACAGCACAGCAAAAGTGTACCCATCTGGAGTTGATGCTTGGCCAAATCGCTAATTATTGCCCAGTTATCTCTAGAAATTCAATTGTCAAGAACTCAACATCTATCAACTCCATCTGGCAAATGATTCGCATGCATTATGGGTTCCAGTCCACCGGAGCACACTTTATCGACTTTAATAACATTAAACTGGAACATGACGAACGCCCAGAAGACCTCTTTCAACGACTGATGTCCTTCGTCGAAGACAATCTCCTCATCGCTAATGGCAATATCACCCACCATGGCGAGATTATAACCGCCGACGAGGAATCAACACCCAGTCTTGAAAATATGATCGTTCTCACCTGGCTTAGACTAATCCACCCGGACTTACCAAACCTCGTAAAACAACGATATGGCACGGAACTTCGCTCCAGAACCCTCGCATCGATAAAACCAGAAATCTCCCAAGCGTTGGACTCACTGCTTGACGAACTACGCACAGCCGCTGATTCCAAGATACTACGCGCTACAGCGTCAAAATTTAGATTCCCTGCCTCACGTGAACCAAACAAATTGCCAAACAGTCGCCGCCCAACGACTTCCAGACGCCCCAGGTCATGCCCACTATGCAAAGAAGCAGGCCGCGCAGATCAACAGCATTTCCTAAGTAAGTGCCCTTACTTACCTCCTGAGGACAGACTCTTCCTCGCCAAGACTCGCTCGACAACCAACTATGAAGAGGAAGTAGAAGAAGACGACGATAACCTAGATCTGTACGCACCTGATCAAGTTGACAGTGAAGCGTCAGCCCTTCCGTCCGCACGTTCCATCTCCCGAAGGGTCAGCACCAGAAGGTCACCCCTACTCAACGCCTTCTATCGACAACACCCAGTGAGGCTGACCCTCGACACCGGCGCCGAAACCAGCATGATTAAAGCGTCCGTTGCCCAGACACTTGGTCTTACCGTCGAAAAGTCTTCCCAACAAGCATTGCAAGCCGATGGTACGACACCGCTGACCGTTATTGGCGAAGTACACGTCCTGCTCTCTCGTTCCAACAAGAAACTCGCGCTCGACGCCCTCGTAGTAGAGGACATAGATGTTGACATACTCGCTGGAATACCCTTCCTCATCGCAAACGACATCTCAGTTCGCCCAGCCACTCAACAGATAACTATACAAGGCTCCGAAACCATCTTGTACCACACCGATGAAAAACACAGCACTCAGGCTCACACCATACGCCACGCCACGTCGTATGTGTTACGTTCATCGTCGCCCACCACCGTTATCTGGCCTGGAGATTACCTAGAAGTTGACGTCCCCCCCGAGCTGGGAACTGACAACACTATCGCCATTGAACCCCGTAGTGATACGTCCCAACTCAAACGCCCTCCACCCAGCGAAAACCCATGGCCCCAACCACGAGTCATAGATACAGTCGGAGGTAAAGTGCGAATTACCAACACGTCCGACGAACCATACACCGTCCGACGCCACGACCACATCTGCTGGGCCCGCCCAACCGTCCCAGCGACTCCTCCCGAAGCGGCTCCACCCTCAACACTCCCCGTTACAGAAGTAAAGCCTACCCCGCCGTCCTCAGGCAGCGTAAGTCTAGATCCAGACAAGCTACTTACAAGTTCCATGCGTGACCAATTCCAGAAGGTCCTACAGAAATACGACAACGTCTTCAAACCGGACATTCCAGGGTACAACGGAGCAGCGGGCCATATAGAAGCCCGCGTAAACATGGGACCGGTACAGCCGCCCCAACGTAAAGGGCGCCTTCCTCAATACTCTCGAAACCAACTAATAGAGCTGCAAGAGAAGTTTGACGAACTGGAAAGAGACCAAGTCTTCCAAAAACCCGAAGATATCGACGTGGCAGTAGAATACCTGAACCCCTCCTTCCTCATAAAGAAACCCTCTGGCGGTCATCGCCTCGTCACTGCCTTTGCAGACGTGGGACGTTACAGCAAACCCCAACCATCACTCATGCCAGACGTTGACTCCACACTACGCACCATTGCACCATGGAAGTTCCTGATAAAGTCTGATCTCAGCCGCGCCTTCTACCAAATACCCCTTGCTAAAGAATCCAGGAAGTACTGCGGCGTAGCCACACCATTTCGTGGCGTACGCGTTTACTGCCGCTCCGCAATGGGAATGCCCGGCTCAGAAACAGCACTCGAAGAGATGATGTGTCGAGTACTTGGTGACTTCATCCAAGAAGGCTGCGTGGCAAAGATAGCAGACGACTTGTACTGCGGAGGAGCAAGCCCCGAAGACCTTCTACCTATCTGGGCACGGGTCCTGGAACAGCTTGACAGGTGCAACCTTAGACTCTCACCAACTAAAACGGTCATCTGTCCAAAGTCCACCACCATATTAGGATGGGTGTGGTCCCAAGGCAAACTATCTGCAAGTCCTCATCGCGTCGCGGTTCTTGCATCTTGTCCTCCTCCAACTACCGTCAAAGGCATGCGCTCTTTTATCGGGTCCTACAAAGTCCTTAGCCGCGTCCTACCAGAGTGTTCCTCCCTAATCGACCCCCTCGAAGGCGCAATCTCGGGTCTCCAGTCACAAGACAAACTTACGTTGAACGAAAGTCTTCTCCACAAGTTTAAAGCTGCTCAGCAGGCCCTCACGTCAACCAAAGCCATCGCTCTACCACGTCCATCCGACTCCTTATGGATCGTAACAGACGGCTCCGTAACCAAACGTGGCCTCGGAGCAACACTATATGTGTCCCGTGAGAACAACCTCTATCTTGCCGGATTTTTCAGCGCAAAACTCCGCAAACACCAAGTCAACTGGCTGCCCTGTGAAATTGAAGCACTGAGTATCGCCGCGGCCGTCAAGCACTTCAGCCCGTTTATAATACAGTCTGAACACCGTACTTGCGTACTCACTGACAGCAAACCATGCGTCCAAGCCATCAATAAACTCTGTCGCGGCGAATTTTCCGCAAGCCCTCGGGTAACATCATTCCTAACTACCGTTAGCCGATATCAAGTCACGTTGCAGCATTTGGCCGGTACGGCTAACCTCCCTTCAGACTTTACGAGCCGCAACGCTCCAGAGTGCCAAGAACCAACATGCCAGGTGTGCAGTTTCATCAAAGAAACAGAAGACTCTGTCGTCCATGACGTGTCCGTTCAAGACATCATCGACAACACCAAGTCACTTCCATTCACCACGAGATCAGCCTGGCGAGAAATCCAAAACGGATGTCCCGACCTCCGCAGAGTCCATGCCCATCTGAAACAAGGAACTAGACCCTCGAAGAAACTGACTAACATAAAAGACATCAAACGCTATCTAAACGTAACGTCCATCTCCAAAGACGGCATTCTAGTAGTCAAACGCAACCAACCTTTCACCCCCTCATCTGAGGCAATAGTAGTACCACGGTCCGTACTTGATGGTCTTCTCACAGCTCTCCACGTTCGTCTAAACCATCCATCTCGCAACCAGCTTCAGATGGTTGTACTACGCCACTTCTTTGCGTTAGACATGAACAGTGCCCTAACCAGGGTATCCTCGTCATGCCACCCATGTGCCTCCTTACGGAAGTTTCCAAGTTCTCTCGTAAGCCAATCATCTGAAGAACCACCCGACGTCGTCGGCATATCCTTCGCTGCTGACGTTATCAAACGACAACGACAAGCAATCTTACTACTCAGAGAGTGTTCGACATCCTACACCAACACTTGTTTAATACAAGACGAAAAGTACGACACCCTGCGCGACGCCCTTACACGCCTCATTGTGGAACTACACCCTTTGGACGGTCCAAGAGCAGTCATTCGAGTAGACCCTGCACCAAGCTTCTTATCTCTTAGCAACAACGACGGTCTAAAACACTTGAACATTTGGCTCGATGTTGGTCGCATAAAGAATAAGAATAAGAACCCAGTCGCCGAAAAGGCTATTCAAGAGCTAGAAGAAGAGCTTCTGCGACAGGAGCCCGGAGGTGGACCCATTACTTCTACTGGCCTCGCACTAGCAACAGCTCGTCTCAACTCTCGCCTACGCCATCAAGGTCTCTCCGCTCGTGAACTATGGACACAGCGCAGTCAATACACCTGTGACCAACTCCCACTATCTGACTACCAGAATATAGTAGCACAGCACCAGAAGAGGTCCACTAACCATCCCCACAGCGAAAAGTCCAAAGACAAACACGGAGTTGCCGCACCTCAGCCACAGATTCGAGTGGGAGACATAGTTTATTTGATCGCTGACCGCGACAAACTACGTGCTCGTGACCGCTACATCGTTACAGAAGTGAGCGACCCTTGGTGTTACATTAAGAAGTTCACCGGATCCCAACTTCGCGCCACATCATACAAGGTCAAGCTATGTGAGTGCTATGCCGTTCCCGCTCCCCTCGCCTCCTCCCACACTAGTACTCAAGTAATCCACAACGATGCCGACGAAGACTTCGCCACCGTAGACCCAACGTTAGCGTCAGAAGAACCAAGTCCACCAACACCCCCATCGGAACTTATCCGCCCATACGAAGTTGACTTACCAAGCTGGTGTAAACCAAACAATCAAGACAACGCATCGGAAGAAGACACCAACACAACCCCAGAAACAACTGAGCAAGACCCACCACCCTCGCAAGTCACTCTCACCGTCCCACTGCCCATCAACAACGAACTCAGCAGCGAAGAATCTCCCTCGAGACCACAACGAACACGCAAACCCCCAGCCTACCTCAAGGACTACTTCCTATATTGAGACATTATGCGACCTGTAGATGTATGAACCATAATAACTTTGTTATCCAGTTAATTAACAGAAAATAAGGAAGAAGAAGATACTGCGCCAGCGAGCCCGTTGTGCCCGCGGACATTTGTGCCTGTCATGCGCGCGCGCCCGCGCCAGTGACGCCTGTTCATTACTGTTGTTATTGGTCGGCCATCTTGCGACTACGTTTCATTATTAAAGCTTGTTCATTCGTTTACGTCGTTCGTCGTGTTTACTGGCGCTCAGTCTACAAAGTATCTCCGTTAGCAGACTTGGTTCATGAGAATTCCATCTGGTTAATGGACGCAGAAGGTAGGCAATTTATGACACAAGACGGTACTTTGTATAGACCCGAAATGGAACAGCTGAAGATAGACAGCGTTTGTGAAGACCTGGGTGAAGATTTTCCCGAAGTATTAAGTTCTCGTTCCCTGGACTTCTTAGCCGCAAAGAAGCGTAATGGCTGGAAGCCGACTCCTAGCGACCTTCCAATTCCAAAAGCCTGCATAGAACATGGTCACGGAGGTCTTTGGAATATGGAATACGACGAGGACGAGTATGTCTCGCTGGATATGAAACATTGTTACCCTGCGTCTTTCAAAGGCCTAGGAGATTGTAAAGAGTATTATGACCGTTACGGACATCCGGGCAGCCAATTCTTTAGGGTAGCTTTGGATGGTACGTACGATGCCCCAGCAACAGGATTCGTTAGATTGACCAGCTGGAAGCTAAAGAAGGGATTACATCCCATAATTTACGCGTGGTATGGGAAGCATCTGCAAGAAAAGGAATGGATCCCTGTGCCGCTATTAAAGTTCCTTGAAGAACGGAAACTCCTTACGTACGCTGCTCATGAGGCAATATTATGTCGTCGGGAGTTTACCAAATGGTTGCCAGAAGACAATGCTACCGCCCGCATAGTTATTGGTAAGTTCACTCAGGGCGCAAAGGAAGGGGAGAAGCACATGCAACGCCGCTTAATCACAGATAAAGGAGAATTAAGCTTCCTCGTGCAACGAGCTCACGACCAAGGTTCAATGGTGTCAGTAGAGAAGTGGGATCATTTCACAGATTCCCTGCAACAATGGAATGCCTTGTGTTACTATCAAGACCACAGACCGCAGTATTACCATCTGCGTGCTAGCATGTTAGCTTACGCCCACATTAATCTCTTAGCGATGTTGCTGCGGTTTGACAAGGAAGACATTCCAAGAGTAGCTACTGACTCTTTGTACGTCAAACCTGCAGTGCTTGAAAAGATGCAAGAGTTCTACACCGACGACGAATTAGCAGAAAGCGGGCAATGGAGGGTCAAGGACGAAGAGATAAAGGCCTGGCGAGCAAGAGTAACCTACGACGGTAATCATACTAAAGGAACGGTAACCCCGACTGAGGAACCATTACCAAGTGTCACAGACCCCATTTCTTACCACCGCTTCTCTTATCTTTACGGAACAGGAGGCAGTGGTAAGACTACCAGAGTCCTGCAACTATTCCCTAAAGTAACCGTATTAACTCCTACACATCGTTTAGAACGCGAACTCGCCGCTAAGGGCTTTGAAGCACAAACTTACCACAGTTTCTTTCGTTGGAATGGCACTAAATGGGTCCCAGAAGCTATTCATGATATTCCTCCTGTGATCTTATGGGATGAAATCTGTACTGTGCCCTTAGAAATCCTAAAAGAGTTCGTAGACTTCCTAAAAGGTAAGTGCCAGGTAATCTTCGCAGGAGATCCTTGCCAGCCACCCCCAATAGCAGGGGAAATGCCCCACGAATGGTTAAAAGGAATGGTAGATTACGCAGAGGAAATTAACACCGATTACCGTAGCAAGGATCAAGTAAGGAACCTCAAAGCGGAACTAAGGGGCCTTACAGACGCTCAGCAATGTAAAGTACTCCGTAAGAGAGTACGAGCCAAGTCCTATGAGGAATTCATACAGGCCTGGAACCCCAAAGATGTTGTCTTAAGTAGTAAGCGTGCTTCTCAGGCCCGTATTCAAAAAGATCTGTTAAATATTCACCGCGAAAGATTCCACACTAATCTCGTACCCGTTTGCTATAAGCCCCGAGATACCAGAATGCAGAAAAGAGACGTACGGGTACCTGGCACTGACATTACTTTAGAGAACGCAGTTACCCACGATAAAGCCTGGGTGCAAATGAAAGACGTAGAAAGGATTACTTCCCACCCCGATTGGAGACTTGGTTACTGCATGACGGTACATAGTGCCCAGGGATTAACCGTAAAAGAAACGATGTGGATCATAGACCAGCGTTTGTGTTGGAGTAACTTAATTTACACCGCCGTAAGCCGCGTAGAATACGCCAAGCAATTGAAAAGAGCTTGGGGTCCGCAACTGCGTTACGATAAGACCCCAGAAGACGTAGCCAAAGAGAACATTACGAAGAAACTCCTTCGCTACAAGCGCCACGACGAAGAAAAAAATATGACGTTCGACCTCTGCGTGGACGACGTCTATAAGAAAGGGGCAAGGTGTGCCAAATGTAACATACCTCTACTATGGAGGTTTGACCCGAATGACGATCAGCAGTTCTCCGTGGATCGTATCAACAACAAACGCGGGCATTGCAGAGGTAACGTAAGACTGACATGCCTAGAGTGTAATCGGGCGCGCGGTGCTGCGCTACTCTGAGTCTTTGGGGACTATGAGCAGCTCTTCCATGACAAATCCACGACTTGGGCCATTTAGGTAATACAACACGGGTTGCCCTTCCTTGGTGACGGACTTTGAAATCTCATACGTTTCCAAAGACCAGTTAGGATCCGTGGCTCTCTTACTGCCACCTTCGAGTTCCCCCGGCTGATAGAGGTATCTGACCACTATGTTGCGGGGGAGCTTTTTTTCCTTCAGTCCGACCGCCCTCGAACTTCTGACGTAGGACTTGTGTTCCACGTGTTTCTTTTTTATGGCATCTCTGGGTTTTATTCCCGTAGCCCTGGCCGCCTCGTTGTTCAAAGCCGCGACGACCTGGGGGAGCCTCTGAGTCCATTCTCTGTTGCGTTTGGATGGATCTTCCAGCTCTTTCCAATACTGGTACCCAAAGAGACGCTCGGCCAGGGTCTTATTGAATCTTTCGACGATGCTTTGACCCCTGTGGTACTCAGCTTCAGCTCTTCTAATCTTAGTGTCGTGGTCTTTCAGGGTCTTAGTCACCACGCCCATGAACTCTGTCCCCGCATCCACTTGCAGCAGCTTAGGCCATTTCAAGACGCGCTTATAAATCCTACCTAGGGCTTCTGCGACTTCCCCAGAATCCTTGCTGGTTATGGGTTCGGCGTCCTTGTATCTGCTTGCGATATCAACTACGGTCAAAGCGTACCTATAGGTCTTCTTTCTCACCTTGTCGTGCGGTAAGAAGAGCAAATCTGCCTGATGAACTTCATTGGGGGTATTTACGGTAAAGCTGGGCCTGGGAATGTACTTAGGCACGGGAAGATAAACCTGCCAGAGGGTTTGTTTTCTTAGCCAGTTCTTAGCCGTTTCATCTGATACCCTGGCCGCGGTCGCGAGTTTTTTAATAGCTGACGCTCCTTTCCAATAGCCTTCAGGCCCATAGTAAATCCTTTTAAGTTTGTCCTCAGTTCGGCCCATTATATGAATAGAATCGCGCTTCGCTTGATTCAAGCGAAGGATAAAACAAGATTGATCTTACGTCCATTAAAATCCACCGTCTTTCCGTCCACTTTAATGGTGATGTTTATGCTTTCCACCAAATTAGACAAGTCATAGCTCAAAGAAATGGGGGTGTATTCTACCAGGTCAAATGGATTACCTTTGGGTAGAAACTTGGACATAAGAGAAGACTTTTCTCCATTATTGTAACTATGGATCAAGTCGCAATAGACTTCGTAAGAGGATGCGACTTTCCATTTTACATCATATGTAGTACCGCTATTTATTGTGGTACTAGTAAGGCCCAGGAGTTCTACCAATGAACTGCCTTTTAAATTAACGCTCCCACTATTTTTTTTGAATTTCATTTCATGGGGTAATCCTGTGGTAAGAGTATATCCATGCTTTGCTAGCTCCTTAGCCAGTGTTATAGGTGTGTATTGGGAATCTGGTATTTTTGGTTTGGCGGCATTGTCAACGACAAAGCCGCCAATCAAATTATACCAAGAATTGTACAAAGAGCAACTAACCAACCGAACCCTTTCCGCGCGGATGGGAGGATTCAGATAAGTGGTAAAGTTATTCTTGTCGCTTTCCAAAAAGACGATCATTATATTAGATACGCCAAGGCCACGCCTCCTGCCAGCCCTGCGACTCCTACGAAGACCAACTCACTATTTTTTTGTTTCTTAGAAGGCTGGTGTTGTATCTCCTCGTGCATTTATTTTATATATCCTTAATTTATGTACATACATAATCATAACTTATAATCAGTGACGTAACTACATTACATCCCTCTCTACGTGGAAAAAGCTTACATCCTCTTAAATCAATGCTCTCTGAATTAAACATTTAATCATCCCCATGAACGTGTTTCGTTAGTAATTAGTAATAAATGTCAACAATGTTCTTGCGTGGTCTCAGTGCTTAATATTCACTTAGAGTTCACTTAGAGTTCACTTGTAGACGATATAGTCTGAGAACCTGACAGGTGGTCTCACTTGACGACTGCTGGAACGTCTCTGCACAGGTGTTGGTGGTCTCGTAGGGGCGCTATCTTCTTGCTGCGTCATTTCCGGTGATCCAGTGATGGAGTCGTCGTCTTCGTCATTGGGCTGGTACTGTGCAAGATGACTTGGTATTAATTTGAACTGTGATGAGTTTCTTGTTATTGATTTGTTGTCGTTGGATGCCGTTATCATCGTCCCTTTTCTTTCTTCCACGATGAACGGTGTTGGGTTGTAAGGTGTGCTCAACTTGTTTCGTTTGGGTTGGCGTACTAGCACTGTGTCTCCCGGCTTTACAGCATTCTCCTTTGCATGTGTTCTTTTATCTGCGTACTCAGCCATCTTGAATTTGGATTCTGCATCCTTCTGTTGTAGCTTGCTTGTTGGCATGATCGTTGATGTAATTTGAGGAAGTTCAGTCCTTAGCTTTCTCTGATTGAGCGCTTCACTAGGTGAGGTGTAGGTTGAAGAGTGCGGCGTAGCTCGGTATTGACGAAGAAATCTGTACATCTCCTGTTTCCAATTCTTTCTCTCTACATGAGCAGATCTGATGCACTTCTCAAGTGTTTTCATAAATCGTTCAGCTTCTCCATTAGCTCTTGGCCAGCAGGGTGTGACTTTTCTGTGATGGAATCCAGAGTTTTCTGCATAGGCTTTAAACTCTGCGCCGTTAAATGGAGGGCCGTTATCACTTTTGACAACATCCGGAATTCCTTGTCTGGAAAAAACTGCATCAAGCTTGGGAATAACTACTCTTGCTGAGGTAGATGTCAGTATTTCAACTTCCGGGAAGCGACTGTACTCATCTATGGCTACCATTAGATATTCTCCTGAAGGGAATGGTCCGCAAAAGTCGATTGCGACCTCTTTCCAAGGTGCTCTTGGTAGTTTTGTTGGCCTGGTTGGCTCCGGTGTTACCTTTCCTTTTGTTGTAGCTTGACAGGCTAGACAGTTTCTTACTTTGGTCTCAACCATTCTATCAATTCCTGGGAACCATACCTTTTCTCGTATCAGTCCTTTAGTCTTGACGATCCCTTGATGTCCGATATGTGCGAGATCAACTGCTTTTGCTTGAAGTGAGCTTGGGATCACAATTCTGTTTCCTCTGAGAATGATTCCGTTGTAAATGGACAGTTCTTCCTTGAGATTTTTGTACTCTTGTACTGCAGGATCTGACCAGTTTTCGTTTTCTATGGCTCGAGCCAAAGCCTGCATGGTTGTGTCTATCTTGGTCTCTACTTTGACTTCTTGTAATGTCATTGCCTTTGGAATGGCGTTTCTGCAAACGTAATTGACATAATCTTCTGCGATATGGTCATCATCCGGCTCCTTCGTGTTTGGGTGCCTGCTTAGGAAGTCAGCGGGATTCTTGTCGTCTCTCCCTGGTCTGTAAACAAGATTACAATTGTATGGAGCAAGTCGAAGTTTCCATCTTTCCATTCGAGCTGAGGCTGCTTTATGGCTTGGGAATATGCCTAGTAGAGGTTTATGGTCGGTGACGATGTCGAATGTTGAACCATACACATATAGATGGAATTTCTCTAATCCCCAGACTGCAGCAAGCATTTCTCTTTCAGTTTGAGAGTATCGTGTCTCGGGATCACTCAGTGTTCTACTTGCGTAGCTGATAACTTTGTCCTCCTGTAGCAGGATAGCTCCGAGTCCGATAGGGCTTGCATCGACGATGACTTCGGTTTTCTTGTCAGGGTCAAAGTAGGACATTACTTCGTTGCCAGTCAGGGCTAGTTTGATCTTGTCGAGGGCTTGTTGCTCTTCATCTCCCCATTTCCAGGCTATCTCTTGCTTTGTAAGATTGCGTAGAGGCGCTGTGATGTCAGCGTAGTTCTGTATGTATCTGGAAACATATTGATCCATTCCAAGGAAGGATTTCACTTCACTTGCGCTCTGTGGTGGGTTGGCATTCTTTATTGCTTCGACCTTTTGTGGATCGGGTTTCATGCCTTCTGCATTAAATACGTGACCATAGAAGGAAATTTCTGCTTGGGAGAACTTGCATTTTGCTTTGTTAAGACGTACATTCATTTCTTTAAGCCTGGTAAGTGTAGCGTGGAGGTTGTTGTCGTGGCTTTCCTGGTCCTTTCCATAAACGATGATGTCATCAGACAGGTTTCTGCATCCTTGTAATCCCGAGAGGATCTCTTCAAGTGCGTTCTGGAAGATCTCTGAAGCTGCATTCACTCCGAAGATAAGTCGCTTAAACCTTCTCAGACCCTTGTGCGTTGTGAAGGTTGTGATGTGTCTGCTTTCAGGGTCTAGTTCGAATTGATGATATCCCGAAGACAGATCAAGTTTGCTGAAGCGAGTTGCTCCGTTAAGATCAGCTGCGAGTTCATCTAGAGTTGGCATCGGGTGTTTTTCTCTTTTTATGGCGTGGTTTGCCTCTCGCATATCAACACATATTCGTACTTCGCCAGATTTCTTGGGTACTACAACAATTGGGCTGACCCAAGGGGTGGGGCCAGTAACTTTTTCAATGATGTCTAACTTTTCGAGGCGTTCAAGTTCCTTCTCTACATCTGCTCTAATGGGAAATGGGAGTCTGCGATGAGGCTGGTGCTTTGGAGGGACGTTTCCGTCGATGTGCAGCTTGATTGTCTTCCCTTTGACTTTCTTGATTGGTCCGAACAGGCAGTCGAATTCCTTAAGCATTGAATCTAGGTTGTATCCTTTGCCAGTTGTGACGGTATTCACCGTTATCTGAATAATACCTAGTTCCTTCGCTGTGTCGTAGCCTAACAGGTTTTCTGCATCTCCTTGAACTACAAACACTGTGGTTGCTGTGCTCTTGCATTGAAATTGGATATCTGTCTCTATCTTGCCTTTGACAGGTATTGGAATCTTTGAGCCATATGGGTATATCTTGTGCTTTGCATTTTCCAGCTCTAGTGGAACGTTCTGTTTTATAGTATTGAGCGTCGATTCGTTGATCAGGTTGACTGTAGCTCCGGAATCTATCATCATCTTGACTTGGGTTTTTCCGATTAGTACGTTGCAGGATGGTAGCTTTGAATTTGTCTTGGGCTTGACTGTGTACGAGTATTCTTCCTCTTCTTCTTCTTCTTCGGTAGAGTATTCGTCGCCTTCGTTGTCTTGCGTGACATTTCGTACACGGTTGTTTCTCGGCGGATTTGTTTTGCAAATGCGTGAAAAGTGACCTATCTTTCCGCATGAACGGCATTCTTGGCCTTTGGCAGGGCATTCATTTCGATGAGGGAAGTTTCCTCCGCAATGCCAGCATGTTAACTTCTTGGAGTTAGGTTTCTGTTGCTTGTTTTCGCTAGTGCGTGACGTCGATCTGTTGCGTGACTGTGGTTTTGGTTGCCTAGCACGTGATCGGAATTTGCCGGCATTCTGCACGGGCCTTTGATCGTATCTTTGGGCATTTTTCCAGTTGTCTTTCACTGTATTGACCTGGGATTCTGTTTTTTCTACTTGGGTTGCTTGAGATTCGCTTAATTCCAATGCCCTTCCGTGTTGAAGTAGATCTTTAAGGCTGAAATTTTCCCTTAGAGCGCGGCGTCTTAAGGCGTTAGATGTGCAGGTCAAAATAATGTGTTCTTTGATCTCTTTGTCTACGTCGGCGAACTCACATGTTTTAGCAAGCTGGCGCAATCTTGTGTGATATGTATCCAACGATTCTCCTTCCTTTTGCTTCGCTGTTCTGAAGTTGTAGACTTCGTAGGTAGTGTTAACCTGAGGATTAAAATACTCGTCTAGTTTCTCAACTGCTTTCTTGTAATCTTTATCTTCTCCGGTGTCAATAAGTGTATCAAATATGTCATCAACATCAGGTCCCGCATAGTGAAGTAAAAGTGCTCGTTTCTGTTTGCTATCTTCTAATTTCATTCCAATGAAGAGTCGTTCAAGTCGTTTTAACCATTTTTCCCATCTAGGGCCTGCGTTGTTGTCAAGATGGACGTTAAAAGGCGGAAAATCGGGAATATTTGTAGCCATCGCTCGTCGCCAGTTGTTGTATCTCCTCGTGCATTTATTTTATATATCCTTAATTTATGTACATACATAATCATAACTTATAATCAGTGACGTAACTACATTACAGCTGGTAGTAATTCTTAAAGTCAGGCTTCTTTAACACCACTGTGGGGTGCGCCTGCGAATAAAGTTTGAAGGCGTAGTCTGTGTTTTCGAAGTTCTTATCCGCCTGCATTTTGTCTTGGTAATTCTTATCCAACCAATCCCTGTAAGCTTGTCTTTTTTTATTCCAAACCGCCACGTCTCGCTGATATTTCTCCAGCGCTAAGTCGTGCCTTTTTCTTTCGGCGTTAGATTCTGCGTTTTTATCATCGCTAACTAATTTATCCAGATATCTACCGCCATAATTAGCTCCTGTAAATGCTAAAGTTGCAATAACTCCACCTGCGACTAAGCTAACCATTATATATTAGAAAATCACAGGGATTTTCACGCCGTTGGCAGGTACTTTTCCTTTCGTAGGTAATCCTTTAGCAGGATAGCCCTGCCAACGGCAGCGGTCATTTTAGCGAAATTAGCGAAGCTCTTGCTTGGGTCTTCAGTAAAGTCTTCTTTGAGCACTTTCTTACCAACCCAACCAATACCCGCAACAATAGAGGTAATGATAGCTGCCTCTTCAACAGTTTTCAACAATGCAGTCGACATTATATTACAAAGCGAGAAGGTCATTCCATTTCAGGGATTTTGCATTTTCTAACCTCCACAGGTGTGTGATATGTTGGGGCCTCCCACTTTACTTTTGGCTTCGTAGCCCGCCATTGTAAGTAAAGGCTGCCTGCTGCTATAGCGACTCCTAACGCGCCAATGACGTACCCAGGATTGATAAAGGATTCCTCTTCCTCCACCTTTTCCTCCTTTTTTGCTTTGTTCTTTTTATTCATCTCCGCGAGCTTCTTTCCGGCAGCGACTCTGCCCGGAGATTTAGCCTTGGTAATCTTGGTATCTTCTACGGGAGGTTGTTCTTCGGTGTCACTCATCTTATATTAAGGGACTTGAAGGACTTGACAAGTAACTTGATGACGACTTGACAATGACTTGGCAATGACTTGACAACGACTTGACTAAGTACTTGAGAATGACTTAAGGACGACTTGACTAAGTACTTGAGGTGACTTGACAACGACTTGACTAAGTACTTGACTAGGTACTTGAGGCGACTTGATCAGGTACCTCAGCAAGTGCCGCCTGGAAGACCTTTTCGACTTCTCTATCCTTCTTGAAGTCCTTCCAAGATGTTCCGAAGGAACCTAGTACCTCCTTCAAGTCGACGTGCTGAGCTACGTGACGTGCCGCAGAGGCTACTGCCATTAACTTACCGCACTTCAAAGACAACCACCCGCAGGTTATTTTAAGTTCTTGGGATATGACATAGTCCTCGCTAATGTCCTTCCGCAGTTGCTCCACATCGTCTATGGGCAGTGCAAGTCCAAGCAATTTAGTCGCAAGTCGGATAGCGGAGTCTGCGACGGCGTCCGTGGTCTTACTTGCAAGGGCAGCCTCGTACCTCTTATGGAACTTTTTGACTTCCTCTTCTGACAACTTGTTAACTTGCTCATGGGTAAGTTCCTTGCCTATCATTTCTTTACACTTCCCCGAAGACACAAGGATGTTGAGTTGTTCCTTGAGGTTACTTTCGTCTAACTGTGTGGGGACTTCATCTAAGAGCTGCTCAATCTCCATATACATTAGGAGTTAAAGATCTGAGATCTTTATTGAATACGGAAACCTCAAAGAGAAGATCATCTTGGAATGTTGATGCGTCTTTAAATGCCGCATGTATTCATGCAACTGTTCCTTGGATATCTCACCGCCGTAGTCGCTTAAGATGGTTTCCAGGTCAGACTTACTGGGTGTATAAAATACGACCAGGGAGCCTATGTTTTCCCTGAAGGGTTTAGAGACACTGGTAAGCTGCTGCGAGAGCAACCAAACACTAATATTGTCATGTCTGCCGCTGAAAGCGAGCTTCACTAATTCGGAGGTGCGCTTTTTTACGTCGTCCCCACAGGCAATGTCATCCAGTATGAGTAAAGTCTGTGTATCTTTAGGGAATTGTTTGTGCCAGAACTTCAAATGGTTGGATAACTCATTAGGGTCCAATATGTCCACAAAGAAGTCGTCATCTTTCACTCCTATGCCTTCCCAGGTGCGGTTATTCACGTAGGTGGGGCATAATAGCACGATGTAGTCGAAACGGTATCTAAAGGGTCCTAATAGCTGCTCCACGATGAACTGGGTCTTTCCGCAGCCGGTGGGTCCTACTATCAGAGCATTACAAGGCATGTGATCTGGATTCATATATAGATGGAACCAGTGGAAGCAGTAAGAAGAATGACCGCCGACGCAAAGGATAAAAAAAACACCATAGAAATACAAAGGGAAGAAATAGATCGGTTAAAAGAGCGTGTGCAGGAATTGTATGATGAAATGTGTAGTCTGAAGCGTGCAGAACGGTTTGGTGCGCTTTTGACAATAGTGGGTTGGGCTACGGAGTCCGTTAAGGACTTCATTCAATATCCTCTATAGAATGTTAACGATAAGGAACCTCGAAATGAATTAGGTCCATCGCGCAATGGCATCCTTAGGCGACTTCATCGTCGTTGCTGGCGTAGCATTTCCGCCTTCTGTAGCAGCGCATCTTTCATACGCATTTCGGCGTAGCGACTGAAAGTACATGCTTGCGATGGATCGTATAAGCACTGCCACAAGTGTTGTTCCTTCCTGACGCAGCCACACTTATCGCAAGTGTCGTTCCAGTAGTTTACGTTCTCCCAGGCGACCTTTTCAAATGTGACGTCGAAGTTCACAAAGAGGTTGTCTATTTCTTTTTTCTGGTTGTTTAATTGCCTTACCGTGTCGACTGGACAACAACGTTCTGCTACGTCGCCATGCTCTTCGCAGACGACTTCTGAAAGGTCGTATCGTTTACATCTGTATTTGTGCCAGGCATCTTCAAAGGATGCGTTGCAGCTTTTGCAAAGAGATTTGAGGCAGACTCTGTGTTCCATGTGGTATGCTAGTGCTTGAGGAGAGCTTAGTACCTTGTAGCATTCTTCGCAAGTAAGGTTGTGTGCGTTGTTTCGGCGACAGACTTTGTTTTTGACGTGGTAGGAACAAGCTTGCGCGGTAGCAAAGGTCTTATTGCAATGTTCGCATGTCGTTTCTGTCGCGCGTTGCTTAAAGCAGACCTTGTTTTTGACGTGGTAGGAACGAGCTTGGCTGGTCGTAAAGGTCTTATTGCAATGTTCGCATGTCGTTGCTGCGCGTTGCTTAAAGCAGACCTTGTTTTCGGTGTGATAGTTAAGTCGCTGTAAGGAACTGAATCGTTTGTTGCAATCGTTGCACGTCATTATAGTAGGGTGTTCTTTATGCCTTATTAATGATCCTACTTCGTTGTTGCTGATAGGGTAGGGTCTCTTAAGGCCTTTAGTTTTAATGTCATTATTTCTTAATGTTTTAAATGTTATTAGGCTTATATTCTTAGGGTCTTTAGTTTTAATGATAGGGTATTATTTCTTAATGTTTTGAATGTTATTAGGCTTATATTCTTAGGGCCTTTAGTTTTAATGATACCTTATTATTCTTTAATGATATCTCATTAACATTACTTAATATAATAAATAAAAAGAGGATAATATGAAGGACCCTAAAATAAGTCTTTACGTAACGTATCCTAAGAAAGAATAATAAGATATTATTAAGATCTCCTTACATCACCGATATACTACGTCAAAGTTAAGGCGCAGGAGCCTGGGAGGAATTCTAGTTACCCTTTCAATATATGGACTGCATTACATGTGAACTACCTGCCGACTGCATAATTCGTGAGGAGAAAAAATACACCTGTCCTCATTGTAATAAGGTATTCCCCGAAGGATCCTTTGTTGGGCATTGGTGTCCCACAGATCCTAAAACACAAAGAACTTTAGTTTACAAAGAGGATCTGTAAGGTATGTATATGGAGCGACTGCAATACCGTCAAAAGACCATAAGCACCCTTTGCGGTAACTGCGGTCAAAAGCTGTCCACCCTCCAAGCCTTACAATATCACCGCGACAACAAAGTCTGTCTAAAGAACTACTGCTACCGCTGTGATGAGCCCTTCTTTGAAGAGAACTGGCATAAGTACCGCTGCCGCCGTTACCACCTAGAAGGTATTGCCTGCGAAACCCACGGTGACATAGCCGAACGCTGTTGCCCCCTTGAAACCTCCCGGGCGCTGACAAAACGTAAGAAGGAAATTGACCAAACCTTTGTAGGCTTTGACGACGTTGAGGGCGTTAAATGGGAGGACAGGGAACACTGGGAGGCTATTTGCGATCGCTGTGGCTGTCAACGGAGCGGACAACATATTTGGTGCTGTCTATACGACGGACCACGTCCTTTAGACCATTACCTGGCGGTACGAAAGGCTTGGAAAAATGAGAAAGATATATGATTCCTCAAATCGCAGCATTCGTAGGAGGCGTCTTAATTACCGTATCCGCTTACCAGATAACAGAAAAAATGAGGTCCGCCGTAGCAGACCAATACTTAACCGCCCATGAGGATGACTTCTAATCGCACAGAGGATTAGCATCTACCTTCCTTTCAACGTCGAACTTCCATCGACCGCTGACCTTACCATAGCTGCGTATGTGTGTGAATTCCTCACCTTGAAGGACATACCGCACGCAGTCCGGTGCCCACAGTGTGCACTCTTTACCGTCGTGTTCCAAGACCAACCTTAAACGGCTAATGTCTTCGAACACAACATAATTTTTTATTCTGTATGAAATGCCTTGGACTAATTCACGCCAGTGTGTCTGTTCAACTATCATTATATCTGTGAAATATTCTTTGGTGAGTCCTTAACGCATCCTGCGTCTTAAAAGCCTTAATGCACCAAGGACAAGGTACGCGAATGCCTTCCGCGTAATGGTCGATCTCCCTACATATAAGGTCGTAATCATTGCACACCATAGTTAGGTAACCATTTGCTTCGTATTGTGCGAGTAATGCCTCTTGTTTTGAGGATAATACGCCGTTACCCTTAGGTGTCTTCAACCCCAAGCATAACCCATTATATTTTTTATGTGCATTGAGAACTAAGATGTCAGGCTGACCTGCCTGGTAACCTTTCTGCCAACATACTATTCTTTTGCTAGCTGAGTCCTGTAGTTCTCCAAGACCTGGTGCCAGCAGTAGGATAGGGTGGAATCGACGTATGTAGTTTACGACCTTCTTATGCAGGTCAAATTCATTTTCTATTTTGAATATTAACTTATTAGGACTGTCAAAGCGCCGCTCTATTTCATACTTACCTGTTTTCCTGAGGGTAGGGAGAACATCGCCTAACACCCATTTTCTGAACTCCTTAGCTACGGACTTTTCAGATCCGAATATTAACTCATAAAGACCCATTTCAGTGATGTAAACGGTATGTGGTTGCGCATTAAGGGTGTCAGTCAGATTGACACCCTTTATAGACCCCAAAGTTACCTTGTTTTCCTCTGAGACGTGTGCTCTAGCTGCGTCCCTAGAGTTAACGTAACCCAACGCCAAAGCCACCTCCTTCGCTTTGAAATAAAGTTTATCGCCTTGCACTATGCATTGCAGTTTGGTGTTGTTGTTTTTGAATACGCGAAGCATTATATACGTAAGAGATATTTTTTATTGGTTAAGGAGCGCATTAATATGCAATGCTCTTTAGCTGATTCATTTCTACAGTCAGTTGCGCGTCAGAGACAACGAAGACGTATGCGTTGATCTTGTCTGAGTCACTTGCGCTAGTGTTTGGGTCACGCTTGATTTCCAGGGTAATGCCGTCCTGGGTATTTACCAGACGCAATCCCTGCCCATGTAAATCCTCGTCGTTGGTGGTTCGCATGTCAATCCACAATGCATACTTATCGGTAAAGAACTCGCCGGGTGCAACTTGATCCCCAAACTTTCTTTTTATTTCCCTGTAGATGTCTGAGGGCTTCATTCCCTGCGAATACACCTTATTTGGAACTCCATTGATGCTAATCCCGACGTTGGTGATGTTGGGGTTATGAAAGGCTTCAGAGTCGCGCTTACCAGCTTCATAAGGTTTAATAAATACCAACATCAGCCCTGTAAGACTACGACGTGGTAAATTAATGCTCTGAGTAATTACCGCGTCTGTCTTATCCAGGAAACTAAAGGTTTTGTACATTACCGCGTGGTCGTACAAGAAAGCCTTTCCGGAGCTGTATTCCATGCCAGCGCTGCGTGCTAAATCTTCGGAATGTATGGTTTCATACTGCAATTCCAGGTTGGTAATGGCATATGGAGGAATACTTCCCGACAACGCAGTGCTTAACCCACCAATGATGTTAGTTATGTTGGCTAAGGTCACTTCAAACTGCAACTCACTCAACTGTCTAGGATAATAAACTCCGTGGCTGGTAATAGCCTCAAAGTCCAATGGTATTACGTATTTAGTACCATAGGCTGTTTTAATGGCCTTTGCATCTGCCACGTCAGTTGCATCGCCAGAATCGGTAGGTTGTGTCTTGGTAGGAGTCCTAACCTTACGTAAGATTGTGCTACCAATACCCTGCTCTATCTTTTGTGCCCTTTCGAATGCAGTCAACCACAGATCTTTGTAAGTGGTGTATAGGTCATAGTTGTTTAAGTCTAAGAGGGATTCCCCGGCAAACTTTACTCGCATCTTTGAAACAATGTTGCGACCAAGATTGTTAACGATAATCCTTTCATCTGCGGCGTTAGGTTGCACCGTCAAATCAAACCTTAGTGCCAAGGTACCAGGAACTAATACTAGGTTATCTGTTAGTCGGGGAACACCTACGTACAGCGTTTCTCCAGGTCTAGCGCTGCTGGGGGTAAAGGTGACCCGGTGAAAGGTGCGTTCTGCTTTCAGTCCGCCAACCTGCTTAGGTAATATATTGGGGTTTAACTTTGAGCTTATCATATATAATGGAAGTAGAAGGAACAGATTTTGATCCCACCACTGAAGAAGGTCAAGTCGATATTAACGATGAAGAATACGACGCATGGACTAAAGGCCTGGAAACCGACCCCTTAATCTACGACGCAGCCTTACACGATAAATATGGTAGTAGATGGAAAAGCGCCAAGGCCACCTTAAATCGCATGTGGAAATCAAGACACCACGGCAAACCCATCCCTGAGTACTTGGAGCTTCAAAACATGGGTGAAGCAACCGCGCGGGAAACTGTAGAGTGGGCAATGCAAGAGCTAAATGAGCGTTATTCCCGTTTCGATGCTGACGACGTAAGGCTCACAGAACGCGGAAACAAAGTCCTCATAAGCGTCCAGGACCTGAGATATCCTGACAAAGACCGCTGGACGAAACCACAACCCCTCTTTGATAAAGATGGTGAAGTTAGGGGTGACGTCTCAAGATTAAAAGGCTTCCAGCGTGCCACTAGAAGCATGTTAGAAAGGTTGGAAACCCTGAATGAAAAGGTCGCGCTAGAAAAGCGCGTTGAGGGACTACAAGAAACGTTGGAAGAAAGGGAAGCAGATTATATGCGACAAAACCGACTACTCCTTGATGCTCAAAAGAGAGAAGTTGACGACAAGAACCAAAGAATAATGGAAATGAGAGAACAAAGAAACAAAGCCCTACGCGATAGGGACCAAGCTCAAAAGGCCTTTGAACTTGCCTTGCAAGACCTAGACATAAACAAGGAAGAAGCTAGGAACTTACGTACCACCATAGCTACCTCTTTAGAGGAACGGCGGCAGTTGGTTGCTGAAATCAATGCTAAAGAAGAACAAATCCGACAAAGAGATCAGGCTATCGAAGACCTGGAGGGACAAATAGAGCGGCAGCAGGAAATAGTTGCAGATCAAACTCGCCCCGAAGAGGAAAGGGAAGCAGCCCAAAAGGAAGTAGAAACCCTTCAGGAGCGCCTTGCGGAATTACATACGCAAAAGGAAAACCTGGAAAGGGAGCTGGGGCTTACTACTAAGGAAAAGGTAAAAAGAGCTCTGGTAAAGTATGGTATTCCACTGGCATTCGCGGTCGCTATTTCAAGCGTAGTAGGTGTTATTATGACCGCGCTTAAGGCTACAGGCGCAGGCGTAAAAAAATTAGGCAATGGACTGACGGACTTGGGAAAAAAGATGGCAGCCGGTTTGCCTGGGCTGCTGGGTTCGGTCGTTTCCTTGGCACTTAGGGCCGGCGGAGAACTATTGAAGTTCGTGGGGAATAACGTTTGGATCTTGGTAGTAGCTATTGGCGTGGTACTCTTAAAGAAAATGAAGGGTTAATCTTATCCTTATGTATTACTGGGGGCTTATCATCGTCAAGCCTCCGAAGCGTCCTCGACGGGGGATAAGTAAAGATAGTATTCACACCGCCTTGATAATTTGGTATTAGCGGCAGCACGCTTATAGTAGAAATAGGCTTATGACTCCAAACTGCGTCGGTAATGCTACTACCTATACCAATGCTATTTATCCTTGCGTTGCTAAGTATCGACCCATCGCTGGTAGCATCATCGGGAAATATTTGTAACTTAGCATATTTACAATTAACTATCATATGAAACGTAACCGGCGTTAAGTCTTCTAAGCTAATTTTGTTTGGCTCCATCGAAAAGTGAACAGCTCTTCAGCTGTTCGAAGAAGTCCGATAGGAAGGCAAAGGCTCGTTATTTTCATCAACGAGTCTAAACCCTACGTTCGCGGTAATTCCCGTGTTAATGCAAATGGTGCAAATAACTAACGCAGGTCCACCAACTTTAACCCACATTCCCATATCGAACCACTCATGTCCTTCGTACTCCTTCACGTCTAAATAGTGGACGTAGCGCATTTCACTTAAATGTGGATTCATATATTACAGGAAAAAAACAGGCTCCCTTCGTTTGAGGGGTAACAAGGTTATTTTTCTAAAGGCTTATTACCGTCAAGGTGCTTATGGTCTTGTGATTATAAGCCGCATCTCTTTGATCTTCTATGCTATTTACACAAACGCTCCCAGTATCATCTACACGCATTTGCAGCTTTACCTTCCCATGGCAATCAGTAACCATGTGTAAAGTCCAAACCGATAAATTCTCGGTGCTATTCGCTGGCGGCTCTACGGAGAAATGCGTAGGCTCCCTGTTATTATCTTTTACGCGCATGGGCTGCAGTATTCCATTGTCGTCGCAGAAACGAAATCCTACGTTGGCATGACTACTCGCGCCAATGCAAATACTACAAAGGATTAACTTCTTTCCCGAGTAGTTCAAATTCACGGACATCCCCGTGACATCAACCCAAGACGCCTGGGTGTATTTTTTCTCGCCTGTGTAAGTCGTATAAACACAATCTACTCCAGCCATGTAGGGGTTGTTCATCGCCATATATAATAGCTCAGACCAATGCTTGCAGCTGCTAAGCCGGCTTTTAGTAAGTTATGGTCATATTCCTCGGGTATAACCTTCTTTACTGGTTTCTTTGGCAGCACCTTTTTTAATGGTTTTTCTACCTCTTTTTTTGGTTTCTCTACGAAGTGAGTAATGCCCTTGGTCATGTCAGAGTTCACGTCATTCACCCCAAACTTCATATCCTTAGTAGCTCGCTGCAGCTTGTTGTTATAACCCACAACGGAATTGGTGTTAATAACCAAATTACTTGGCATTAACCAACAACCAGGCGACAAAGCGTAATCCAGTCGCACTTTAGACTGCTGCACCGCTAATTGATATCTCTGCACCGATTTAGATATGTCATTTTCTATTATTGCAGACTCAAATAAAGTTAGGAATTCTTCTTGTGTTTCCCGCGAAGCACCTTGGGATCCAATGATGGGGCTGCGGGTATTTACCTGCGCTCCTAAGATACAGTACACGAATGCTTCAATGCTGCGGTTGATCCTGGCTAGGTTCCTTAAACCTTTTCCTTTCATTAACACAAATGGATCCCAAGTGCCTAGGTAGTTCGATTGAATTCTGGTAATTAAAGAATTATTACTCTTATCACCGCCCATATCACCGAACTCTAACTCACCACTTGGGTATTTTTGATGTCCGTAGTCGGCTGGCTTCTCACCGTTGGCACCCCAAACGTAAACTATACCCAGCCCATGCGTCTTACCCTCTTTGTAACGAAAATCTTTTTGCTGTGGTTTGAACTCATTAATTAACCTTTCCAGGGCTGCGGCGTCATATCGATTATTCAATGGATTAAATGCCTTATCTCCCGGTAAAGGTACATTAAGTTCCTTCAACAACCTCCTTACCGTAAAGGCAACGTGAAACCGCATAAATGAAATGTGGAACATGTCCGCGGCAACACCACAACCTTTAGTGGCAGCCCAGACAGCAAAGTTTAACTGCTGTGGCCAATATCGCATATTGGGTCCTGCTAACCATTCCCTGGCCTCTTTACCTGACGTATGCTTTAACATCGTATCCCCATAGATATTCCTTACTACTATATCAAATGATTGCTTACCCACTGAAATCTTCAGGAACGTTACCATCGTTTCAAAGTCGTTTACACCACCTTCAGCATCGTAAAATGGGTAATCTTCCTTGTTCATTAATAAATCCCTTGGAAAATTAGGTGCTTTATGAATGGGGTGTACAACCGGTAAATGCTTCACCTGATCGACCAGCGTAGGTTTTAAATCCTCATTGCTGTACATTCTTTCACCGTTATAGTAAATACCATCGGGTCTTCTTTCGAACTTACTAGCACCCGCATGTGGAAACCTTTTCCTAAATTCTCTCCAATTCCAGTAATTTTGGTTGTCGTGTATATCATTCCCAAAAGCGTCGTACATTATATATAATGGATGTTATAGCATCAGCACCTCCACTCTATCCTGATTTACCTAATGAATTGAATGCCGAGAACTTTCGTTTGAATAAGGTAAACCTAATCCTGGCTTACTTGGAAGGGCAAACTAAACACTATGAAAAAGTCCAAAAAAAGTACGTCAGAGCCCGAAGCATTTTACATAAAATCGCGATAACTTTCGGCTCCATGTCCGTGGCGTTAACAGGCACTGGCGTTGCTACTTCGCTTACTGGACCTGGGGTAATTGTTGGAGTTCCTTTAGCTAGCGTCGGCGCCGCCTGCGGCATCGTTTCCGCTGTTACAACAGGCATTATGAAACAGTTGTCAAGCAAAATATCCAAGCATGACACGACAATAGCTCTGTCAAAGGCTAAAGTAAATACTATCACTGACCTTGTCTCAAAGGCTTTGTGTGACAGAAAGATAGATGATGTAGAATTCTCGCTTATTCTAGCTGAAGAGGAAAAGTATGAGAAATTAAAGTCGGATGTAAGAAATAAAAAAACAATTGTAAGAGATCTTTCCGAGGAATCTCGCAAAAAGATCTACCAAGAAGCAAAAGAAGAGCTTCAAAGAAAACTCGCTCAGTAAAGATTTGCTTTGAAAAGAGCGTGACAGGATTCTATTTGCATATTGAACGCCGGCTGTCATATGCAAATTGACTTAATTACATCATCGCCTTGGAATCCATTCTAACAGGGGGTGGTTGGGGTCAATTTTGTAAAATATTTCATAGATTACATCAGGGTAATAAGGAATATCCTTATTCAGCTGACAAAACATCCACTCGGCTCTGCTCATATCAGAAACCTCAGGAATAGACTTACCGGTAATTTCAGACAAAAGATAGGGAATAGCTTTGTAATACTTCCCTAGCTTTAATTTTTCTAGCGTTTTCCGCAGGCTTTGTGGCGTTGGCTCTTCTAAGTGGTCTATAATTCTTTCCATTACTTCGTTATCTAAATATACTGGCTGATGACCTTGTATGTGACTCATCCAGTCTCTGAAGTATTTTATTCTTTTGTATGGAGTCTTCTTACGACCTCCATTAGCATAATATTGCTCTCTGGTGGCATTTGGTACAGCATTACGAATATTCTTACCACACTCGTAACATTGTGCTGACGTGTCGTCTTCTATTTGCATTTTCTTACCACAACACCAGAAACCCTTGGGCTTGGGTATGTTAATTTTAGGTGCTAAGCAAACTATGCAGAAGTTGTTTACGAACTCTTTACATTCATGCATCGTATATCCAACAGAATACCTTATACTTCGTTTGCAGTACCCAACAGAGCAGCAGTAAGGGACACACCGCGGAATTTCCGTAAATCTGCTGTACCCGCGTTCGTAATTTCCCGGGTAAAACCCGCAAATATACGGCATCAATCGCGAGTCCCCCTTACTGCTGCTATAGGTTGCTATCAATAGACGTCACTTCCGGTAATAGCTCTTTTTTGATGGGCTTGTAGAATCTTGAAGGTTGTTTTGATCTCTTGTTTTCTGGTTTGATGTCGTGAAGGTGGTCGAATACAAAAGTTTGAGGACTTATTTTTGTTTCAACGGGGATCGCCAAAATTGAAGGAAGCCAAGACGCGGGAAAATATTTTTTCGGTCCCGGGTGAATAAAGAAAGCTAAAACGTACTTCCCACGAGTAAGTTTGGGAAGATCTTAATATAGATTTCAACGCTGAAACGTGACTTGTTATCAGTATTAGCTGTTTCAAATATCTTCACCTTCAACAGCAAGCTACTAGCTTTGAACTTAAAACAAAATGTTTATCAGCAGCCGTGATTCCGTGATTCCGTGATTGCATGTCATGCATTTGTTATCATTTACTAAGCTTAAGCTTCGTCAGACGATCAATGTAACATTGATTCAAAATTTTTGTTTTTGTTTTTGTTTTTGTGTTTTTTTTTTGTTTTTTTGTTTTTTGCTTTTTGTTTTTTTGTTTTTTTGTTTTTTTGTTTTTTTGTTTTCTTGTTTTTGTTTTTTTTGTTTTCTTGTTTTTTTTTTTTTGTTTTTTGTTTCTTTTTTTCCTTTTTTTTCTTTTTTTTTTCTTTTTTCCCCCCTCTTTTCTTTTTTCTTTTCTTTTCTTTTCTTTTCGTTGTTTTATTTATTTATTTATTATTTAAAAAGGAATCAAAAAAATTTCATAATTTTACGTTTAGATTAATTAATCGCGTCTTTTTACAAATGAGAAACGAGGTAAAAGTAAAATTTTTGTTGTTGTCGAATTTCCGGAGACTTTTTTTAGATAGCGAACGTGGTGCATTGTGGTCTCGCTTCGGTACGGCAACTTTGGTTCATCATACAATTCGGTTGTATCAAATCAAGATCACAATCCAATCTGTTTATCGAATTCAGAAAAGGTCCGTCTGATGGCTTCATTTTACTGACTAACTACCAGGATGCTTTGCGTATTTTCTTTCTTATTCAAATTTGAATTCCTTATAAATACTATCAAAACTGAAAATTGGTGGTAATAACGGGAACGAGAACTTGGAGTGTGCAAGGGTGGTATTGGAAGTCAAATGACGCCATCATGCTTGCAAACATCCTCAAAAAGTTGATACAAAATCGAGGCTTCTCCTAAGCAAGGTACAGAGAATATATATAGCCGCGTATGTGTGTTACGTTATAACCACCATTTCGGTTGACGATGTAGCAAAACATTCCTCATTAGCTCATTAGCGCGGGTTGTTTCATTGTTATTCAGATCTCCAGGGATTTTGAGTCAGAAACCTTGCATACACTGTATCCCCCACTTTTTTTTTAAATAAAATTTAAAAATTATAGGTGATGGTTTTCAATTCGGCCCACTTTCACTCACACGCGCATTGACTATGCATCAGCTTATGGCTACGTGCAATATTCTATGCACACAAATTTCAACTCACATTTAATTTTTACCAAAGAAGCAGTGGCGTATCCAGGGATCTTGCAGGGGAGGTGCGCAGGCAATGATAATATAAAGAAAAAAGAAAAAATACAGAACCAAAAAAAAAAATAAATAAATAAATAAATAATAATAAAAAAAAAAACGGTTTAAAAATCAAGGGAAAGAAAAGGGGGGGGGGGGGGGGGGGTAATGGGTGAGTGATTGATTCTTGATTCTTCCAAGTCACGGCTACAATATGCAGATGGAAAGTGGTATTGATTTAATCAAAACACATTGACAGGCAATTTTAGACCAAAAGGAGATAGATGAGCGGACCTTAAGCTTTTATGGGGGGGGGGGGGGGGGTTTGCACGCACACCCTGTGCACCCTCTGCTCCCCCCTGGTTACGGCCCTGAGAAGGAAAACCGGACAACCCGGAGAAATACCTCGTAGCATGATGTTTCGCTTGTCAAACATATGTTACATATGCATATGAGGCATCGTGCACACTGACACGATCAGTGTCGTGACAAGCAAAGCATATCTCGGAAGTGGGATTCAAATTAAAACACTAACAGGAAATCTCCTTCATCTGTTTTGATTTACTTTTTCCTCATCAGGATGAATCTATTTTTACAGTATATTGCCCCATTCCCATACCAACTACAATGCGAATCGAAAAACCGTGGGCACCGACACTAGAGAAAAAACGTTCGAGAGTATGCTTTTGTTAGGCCAAGATACTATATTAACAAACACAATATGAAAGAATTACCCTTACGTTTCAAGCATGGACACTAAGTTTTGGCATTTTGTGAAGTCCAATTTATCAGGCATGTTTGAAAGTCAAATTTACTTATGTTTTGACCAATTTTAATACATACGGATTCAGAGCATCGGTAGAAGTTTTTCACTCGTGTCGTGGGCACCTAGAAACATTATTTCGAGAATGTTCTCAGCCAATCAGAAGCGTTGTCGGTTTTTCGATTCACACTGTAAACGTTTCACAAACTCCTTTATTAAAGACTGTTAGATATTCTTTTTTTTATTTTATTTGGTGAACAGTTGACTTATTAACGAGGCTAATCTCTGTGCAAATGAGTCTGTGGTCTTCAAAAACAGCGGTATGTTAGGAACGGCGGAAGCTGAAAATCTTTTGGGGGGGGCACTGGAAAAAATCTTGGGGGGTGGGGGGTGGGGGGGCGGGGGCACTGAAAAAAATTACAACAATAACTTAACAACAGTAATAAAAATCGAATCTATGCAATTATATTTCACGTGAACCAATATTTTGTGTGTGTGTGTGGGGGAAGGGGGGGGGGGGGGGGGGGGGGGGGGGCTGGCCCCCTATAAAACATTTGTAGGGGGGCAGTTCCGCCGTCCCTGTATGCATCGAATGCAAAACTGGTGTATTCCACTCGAATCAGCGGAAGTAAAAAGCAAACGTGACATGCGTGACATGCACGCTGAACAAAGTAGAATAACAGGAAGGATATAAATAGCTGGTGTCACGTGACCTAAAAAGCAAAGTTAATGACACAAAACAGCTGGTATACGAGCATTGAGAGTTTCGTGTGGTACTCTCCTGTGCTTTTGAAGATTATTCTTCGAGTTCACCCAGTCTAGAGGGCCATAGTGGCTAGGTTTTTTAATTAATCTGGGTATTACGTACTATACCCTCGTAAAATAAGGAGAATGGACCTGAAAGGGCCTATGTTTTGCTCCATCCGATTCCTATTTCCATATTTTGATCTTTTTTTTCTTTGGCTTGTTTGTGAATCCATTCCATTTCCAGTGCATAAATTCCCATTTTCCAAGCCAAAGTCAAATTCCAGCTCCCATGAAAAAAAATTTACACTTCAAGACCATCGCTCAACGCTATCAGTATTTTTTGCATGTTAATGCGTTTGGTGTTGAATATTCTCCTGATACCGTGGGAAATCTATTTCTACGATTTCCGTGACCATCGTATGTTATCTTTACTACAATTAAGCTACTATCTTATACATTATTGTTGATATATAGTCTTAATCAGCGATTGCTATCATACTCTCAAGAACTCTTGGCCTCTCCCTTCCTTTAGCCGCTCCAAAGTAAGCAGAACGTCGTGTTGCATCTGATTGAGCAGTTTTAGGGGAAGCTTCATTACTTATGCCGAGTACCGGGCGTCTTATTCGCTTGCTGATAATGAAAAGTAAAGAAAGTAAAATTAATGAACTAATTAATTAAAAAAGTGATAAAGTGATAAAGTTCTGAACTCAATTTTTTTGTTTTTCAAATTCTTTTATTTCATTTCTTGATCATGATGCATACATAAATTGTAAACTGATTTATGAACGCATTTATACAACTCTGGAACGATTAAAATATTGACTGTCTTTCCTTGAGACAGGGGGTTTTTCTTCAGGTTTACGGTTTTTTTGCCTCGCCATAAAAATCAACGTTTGAATTGAGAGTTTTACGTCAAAATTGAATGTAGTGGTGGATATTTTTTGATATAAATTCTGTGAGACTTTGAATCATGATACCCACGTGCACCGTTGTCCCATTCCATGCAGCGTCTAGTGTTCCTCTAGAGTATAATAATTTCTCTGAGTAATTAGGCATGAGAAGACGTATGGGTATGGATTTCTCGACCATGCTTGTAAATAGCCAACTGGTTTGCCTCCTTGCCAGTTGGGATTCTTAACACACTTTATGTTTCTTTGATCATTCATTTCAGTTTATTAATTGTATGAGCGCCATAATGGAAACTACTGGGTTACCAGTAATGTATGCCACCCTTGTTAAATAAAGTCAATTTATTTATTTTTATTTACGACTGTAACAAAAACATTTTTAGGCCCAGTGGGAGAAAGCTTACTGACTAAGAGTTATTTCAATCACATATATCGGGATTCCTGTGGATTTGGCGGGAAAATGTTACAGAGCTCTCGCTACGCCCCTGGACCAGCTTATTCTCAAGAGAAGTGACAGGTGGTCTGCTAAGGAAATGAGACATTGTGTAATTCTTAGTAAGGGGAGTGGTCTTCGGAATTTTGCTCCGAGGGATCGGTGTGAACAACCGGATGATGTAGTTTGATCAGGCAAAATTTTTTAAAAATCTGACGATATGAGGTCTTTTGCTCAGAAACGTACGTACGTCCTTGCACTGAATCTTCCAGTATCAAAACCACAACCCTCCGGCTCACAAAACTACCATACTGCTGGCAGTTGGTGAAGCCAGAAAATTTTCACTAACGTAAACAATACAAAAACAAACAATATAATTAAGGAAAGCCCTAAATCCAATCTTGAGCTTAGAATTTGAACGAAGGGAATTAATTTATAATTCTAAAAGGGGGAAAAAAAAAAAAAAAAAGAAAAAAAAAAAAAAAAGTAATAGGTTTTAGGATGTATTAAAAAAATTTGAACGAATGCAATTGTACATCACATATATTGGAAAATAGGTTTTATCCTTTTTTTAAGTAGCTTTTATCTGCTTAGGGACTTAAATTATATATGGTACTCAAGAAACACACGTCATATATCATATGCTAATGATCACTGTCACGAGATAGTTCAACATGTAAGATAAGCGGCAAACATGACTATTGTACTATTGGAATACCAATTTAAATTTCATTTTTACATGGAGCCGGAACTTGTCCCTGGTAGCAGGGACACCTTTCTACTAGAGCCAACTATATCGATCGCGTAATATGTGTGGTATCGGTTTCAATGGAGATACGCATGCTCGGTTAGGCGTTTTAATTAAAGTGTTTACATGGGGAAAAGTTACCCCGTGCACCAGGGTCACCCTCTTTCGCAACGAGGGTAACCCTACCAGTCGGGCCGGGGGATCCAGTTTAGAAGAAGAAGAAGAAGAAGAAGAAGAAAATCTCATGTAAACCAATGAAATTACAAAGAAAGTAGGGAGTTAGCTCACCCAGGGAGGTTGGGAAGAGGTTACGTATCCCTTCTACCAGGGGCTAGTTTTCTCCATGTAAACGGCCCCTAAGAACGATATTTGTTCTAGCATTTTAATTTGCCTAGTATCAATATAGACATGTGATATAAGTCTACGTGCGCGTTCAATTAAATAAATAATACAAGGTCAATGAAAACAAGGAAGACAACATCGAAAAGACAACACCTTTTTGTAAAGTTAGAGGAAAATGTCATCGAAGTAGTGAACCCGAAACTTGATTAAGTAAAGTAAAAATTGAACTCAAAAATAATGTGAATATGCGAAATGAAATTTAAGAAATGAAATACAGCAAAATTAAAGAAAGTTTAAATGTCATAATGAAATTTAAAATTATTGAATTAACTAAAGTTCATTTAATAAAAAAAAAACACTATATTTTACTGAATTAAATGACATGGAATAAAATGAAATGAAATACGATGCAAAGACATATATAGAATAAAATATCGCACGAGAAAATTAATATAATGAAATAAAATAAGAAAATATTCCGAAGGATAACTAATAAACCTATATATGACGACATTACAAAGTAAAAAAATAAATAATTTATTAAAACTAAACTAAAATAAGATAAGATAAAGTAAAACAAAAGTATTGTGAGAAATACAAAAAATAAATAAATAAAAATAAAAACAAACAAATAAATAAAGAGGTAATAAGTAAATTAAAACAAAAAGCCGATTCAAAAAAGATTAAATTAGCACTGAAAATAAATAAATAAAAATAGAATAGAATTAACAAAATAGATCAAATATCATAGATTGTGTTATAACAATAATAGTAAATAACAATAAATGAGATGGGATGAAAATAAATGAATAACTAAATAGATGATTGAAATGATACCGGCCGTGTTATTTCACTATAAATACTTTAATATTGACCTTCATTGTCATCAGCTAATACTTAAATAAACTAAGTTGTGTTATAAAAAAAGGAATTGGAATTCCACAAAATTTTTATTCCACACAATAGTTTAGTTGCTTCTGTGTTTATGCAGATAATGTATAATTAAGTTTCAACAAATTTGCCGTAAACAAGCCAACATTTTCACACTTTTTTGCACGAAAAGAAGCAAGCTTTACTTTCAAACTCATTTCAATTGGAAAATTGATAATGCCAGCAAAATAGTCTCAGTCAAATATATGATTTTCGAGAAAGCATAATTAAAATGTCTATGACATTCGCTTATTTTGTCAGAGGCAAATTCAAAAGCCATTGTTCTTTAAGAACAACGCAATAATCGAAAATCGTGAACAAACACGATCGATATGGATTTTGTACCAGTTTTTCGGCCTAAAGATCACTCTAGATTTTTGCTTTTTTACTCGATAAAACTTACGAAAGAACAAAAATCGTAGAAAAAACACTGTTGAAGATACACGTTGTTTCTGCGGTACCAAGTCCTATTTGTAACAACTCGTCAAAATGATTGACAAGGTTTTGGTATATTTACATGTCCAATGGTTAAGAATGCTCGCTTTTGATTGGTCAATGAGGTGTTTGCTAGGAATAGTATTCTGCGATTGGTCGGATTGGTAGAGCATTTACATGTCAGCTTGGAATCTGTCATTAGAGTCGAAATCAACACGAACCCGTACCGTGAAATACAAGAATATATTGAGGGCCAAAACTTAGCCAAATGTAGTGGTTATTCCTAGGAAATCTCGATGAACTTGATTGCTATTGTTGTCGTAGTTGGAATCTACAGTGTCTTAGGTGAGTGTTAACGAAAAGATCGTCTTGTTTGAAGAGTTTTTTCGGCGTCACTGTTCGTTTAACAAACCATTCCAACCATCGTTCCCCCAAACTCCCGCTCCAAAGTATCTTACACCCCTGGATTTTCGCTCTTTGGGTCATCTAAATTTACGTTCTTTAGACGAGACTGGGATAAAGCCAAACATTTAGCAGAGATGAGGTCGTTAAGGTTTATTTTGGATCCATAGGGACAGTCAATTCTTCCAGCTGTCTTGCTATGAGCTTTGCTGCGCTTGCTAATTTGATGGACGGACAGTACATCGAACTAGCTTTGCTCAATACTATGTGTACGAGTTGAATAACTCTTTGTTATGACTGTAGTTTAACTGTTTATGGAGTTTGTCTGTGAGAAAAAAATTGAATCGTAGACTGAGATAAAGGATCCTTATACCCGGGTGAACACACTAAATAACTTATACAACAATACGAAGTCTATCGGGACAGTCGTATGTAAAACGATTGGCCTTTTGAGCTGAGGATATTTTGGCATCTTTGTGTGGTTAAGAAACACGTAAAATGACACAAATCTTCTTTCTTAAGGTCAGACATGATTCAAGGTCTCTCTTGTGTGGCCCGTACATGTAGCAAAAATAAATACCAAGTTCCTTGCTAAACGTTCACGACGACAACGACGTCCATCTACCCATATCTCTTCTCGTACCCCCTTATATCCTTTATTATTCCAAAAACTAAAATACAAACGCCTGAATTTTAGTTCGTAGACGTCTAAATAACAATTTCCAAGGCCTTAGTTTGTAGATATCTCCGTATGAAAATTAATGCTTTAGATTTTTTTTAACGATTTTACGCATATTTTATGACCTCCAGGGTCCTCGGACTCGAAGCCTGCACTTCGCTTCTTAGAAGAACCCGTTTCCGCTATAGCTTTGAAAAACAGAGAGGTTATTCTCAACTGCAGTGCTACAGGCTCATCAAAGACTACAGTTTATTGGAAAAAGAACGATATTCAGCTTCAAAATACCTCATCGAGATTCATTTTGTCTTCTGGTCACCTTGTAATAAGACGGTTTCGAAGTAAATCGAGATCTAGAGAAGCTGTGAATGATGATGGAGTATATCAGTGCTTTGCTTCAAACAACGAAGGAGTTATCGCAAGTAGAAAAGCAAGGGTTGAGATTGCTGGTAAGTGATTGTAGAGTACTTTTTAAAATGTCATAGTAAGACAACATAATAGCGTGATGGCCCCCTTCTTTAACATGGTTGTAGTTTGTTATCTTCCCCCCCAAAAAATATGAAAAAAACCCTCAAAACATCTCAAAAAACCTCCAATTTTTCAGTACGACTCACATCCATCCTTATTAACTCGAATATATCGTTATATTTAAAGGAAAACCTCGTGTAAGGTTAAAAGAAAACAAACGTTTGTTGCTACTATTGTTTATGCAAATTCGAGTTGAACGTTTCGATCGAAAGTATTTGGTTGTAAGGGCTTTGAGAATTCATCACGCAATATTCGTCGAAAAAATCTGTTTTCTTAACTAAACCCTCTATCACGGCGTTAAGTTCGATAGATTTCTTATCTTTTGGGAATAAACTTGGGGATAGTACAACAGCTTTTAATTCTGAACGAACAATAAAGGAAAATACGCGAGCTGTGAAAATATACTTAACGTCGAAGCATGGTGTAACATAATAAGGTCTTATTTGCGCTTAGGTTTCAGCGATATTCTCTCTCCGATTATCGTCGTTTTGTACCGATCTTTCGCTATCGTTAACTACTGTTTTGACTTACAAAGAATAGCTTTTGTTAGTTGTTTTTATGAAAGTATATGATGGGCACAAGAAGAATCAAAGTTGTGTACTGTACACGCATTCTCGTTCTGTGCTGCGTACTTCGATCGTCGCAACATACAGTCCAATGAATCACTTAAACTTGTTCTTTTATATCTTTAATGGCCCACACATGAAAGCTTGCCTTGTTTAGCGGTTTATCGGGGGTAAAGTTCATCTTTTTCGAATATTTAAACCGTAAAAAAATGAGGTCCAATTTAATAGTACGCGCGCCCGTGTGTAATTCAAATTACCTCTTGTGTTGTTCCACGTTTTGAAGACGAGATAAGCGAACTCGATACATAAAAAAAAATAGTTCGAAAATCGTATTTACACTTGCAGAAGTGTATTTTTTTTCTCTCCTTGGTTTTTGTCATTAATTCGATTGTTGTTTTAGAGGACTTTTGGTCATATTTAGTCTTTCTTGACCCAAGTACAAGATACATGCTGAGAAAAGACACAACTTTTGAGCGACGACACTATCGCGCCATGCATGGACGTAAGACCTCGTCTTTCTAGTGTTGTCGTGTCATTTTGAAGTGTCCATTTGACCCCGATGACTTGTCAAATTAAAAAATCTTTCGTGATATTGTAATTTATGGCGATGTATGTATATAAAAAATTCCATCGTTTTGAATATTAAATGCGGACAACACTACGCAATGCACACAAAGAGTTTCCTTGCCCACGCCCGAAATCTCGATTAACACTTTTTTGTCTTTGCTGTCAATCATCAGAAGCGGAAGCCATTATTATGCTTAGTAAAAAATAGTATTTATTTTCTTCTGTTGTAAGTTTTCTATTTTTTTAAACTATCAGATGAGTTTTCACTAAAACACAGAAATTGTACAGTTTTCATAAGTGTACAGTACACCTACAGTATGTACATCAGATACTACATGCCGTAACATTGAAATGAATTTCCAATTTTCTTCCAGTAATTTATCCACTTATAACATTTAGCTAAGGCTTCTATAAGAGATGGTAAAGCTACATTAGGGCTACAAAGTATTGTTTGATTTCACACGTCATATGAAAACTACCTCATTATTATATTAAGAATATTCAAATATTACAATTAGGGTTAAAACAAAAGTACCAGAAATAGCAGTATGTAAGGAATGTTAAGGCATTACTTTTTTGTTCTCTTAGCATAAATGAAAACAAAAGATTTTTTTAAATTAATGCCTTGTTAGTGACTAGCCAATTACTTTCCATGGCTATAAAAAAAATGCTTTCAAAGCTATTATCTGTTTCCAACAATATCTAAGAAAGTCTAGATATTTTTGATCTTGATAAACATTCAAGTGTTAACCAATGTAAAACAGCAAACAAAGATGTCGATATGGTCGATATAAGGTGAACACCAACATATAAGGTATGATAATTGATATAATCTCGATAATAGATAAGAAATAGCTCATTCCAAGACCCTAGAATAGCTGGAATGACTGTTGTTTCTTGTTGTTTTCTTGTCAATAACACAGAGGTCGTTATTGAAAATGTGTAGTACGGGTTCCTTGTAGTCAACAAAGCCATATCAAAATTCCAGTATTATTTGTGTTAGATAAATACCCACATCTTTTCTAGTTTTAGCAATCTCCAATAACCTTCTTGCAGTCCGTCGGAATGCAGCTCAATTTGAAGGACATGACAATATAGGTTTCCAACTCTCTTAAGCAGTGATTATTAAACTGTTAAAGATTATTCGATTGAAGTTTTAGTCAAATTAAATTTCGGAGGATTTTCATGTTAGTCCCCCTTTAAAGTTAATAATTTAGTTTCGAATTTCTATTTTGACAAGTTTATGTGAAAATAGTTGTAGGAACGGAGTTTTTAGTAGCGGAAGAGAGAGTATATATTGTGATAAAGTATTTTAAAAAAACAATGAAGCAAAAACGTTATTCGAAGCATGCATGCCGACTACCTTGACGATCTTTCACTTCTGTTTTCACTGCGCTCTTGTCAAGAATTTATTCTTCGCATGCTGGCATATAATTGCCGTGCAAGTCAGGGGCGGATCCAGGATTTTTTCTATTGGGGGAGACACCATCCAGGATTTTCGTTTTAGGAGGGGGTGCACCCTTTGCTTACAAACTCAAACCCCAATAATGCAGTAGATAACAGCTCATCTAGGGATCTAAGGGGAAGGGGAACAAAATCCCCATGCACCCCTCCCCTAGATCTGCCGTTGCAAGTTAACCCCGCAACAGGATTTTTTGACAATCATATCACTAGAAGATTTTAATAAATTTGTATATGCAACCACCATCGTGATAAGCTTGGCATGTACTGGAGAGGATGTCTCTCGAATTGTCAGGTCCAATCAGAGAAAATCATCAGTTTCCAAACTTCCGGTCAGCAAATTGTACACATATAAGATTGAATGTTGTAATATGTGAGTTAAAATGGGCCATATTTGGCTGAACATGAAATACCTGTAATTATACTTACCTACGCGGCAGAGTAATAAATCGGATTCATTGACTAAGTGAGTACATTTGCTAATACCGAATGTTTGAAGATGTCTGGTCACCGAGAAAAAAAACTCATTCATTTTTCCAAACTTCCGGTCAGCGGTTGAAAATGAGAACAACAACTTTAGATCAAGAATTCTTTCTTTCAAATATTCTCAAAATAAGCATATTTTTTTACTTTGTAGCCTTCAAAAGTTCAGCATTCATGTTAAATAACAGCTTACAGGTAATATTGTCACGAAATACAGGAATTTTGAAGCTCGAAGAAACTATAAATGCTGTATTGCTTCGAACGAGAATTCGATGACTTGTGTATTCTGTTCTAATCCTTTATAGAACCACTTAATTATTGCTTGGATTTTAGCTCTTTATGACCAAGGTTAGTTCTCTAAATGCTTATTGAGTCTCCAAGAAACATTTCCTTGTGAAAATTTGGAAAGTTGAGCGCCACAAAAGTCACAATGAAACGATAAAGGTAGGTTGAAAATGACGGAAATTGCAAATAGCCCATTGTTTACTTTGGATAAAAAAAATTTCTACCGTGTTTGCAGACTAGAACATTATTTGTTTTGCTAGAATTTTGTTATTTAGGTATTACCCTTCAACCTCTAATGCTTGTTTAGCTTATTGGCATCTTTTTGGTGCTAATTTTCGAAGCTTTGATATGGTTGAATTTAGGACATTTTGAATTTTAGGCCTTATAATTTGACTATCCAAGGACTAAAGATGATTGTACCCGCAGAGATTTTGCACGATTTGGTAACTTCAATGTTTCAGAAAACTTCCCACCAAGCCTCTATATTAGAAATGCAATACTTTTGGAGAACGACCAAAAAACATTTTGACCATTTTATCTTGTTGCTAAAACAGTTGATACATCGGTTACTTGAAGGCACGAATATTTCATGTACAAAATAACAAACTAACAATAATTGGTATTTTTCTAAACTAGAAAAGATACTTTATAATTGACGAAAGTTTTAAGGAAATTAAGTTTAACATGTATGAGAAACACAGCATTGAATTTTACCTTCGAGTGGGTTTAATTTATTCCAAAAATTGGAAATTAAGGTCTCATAAAACACTTGCCGTTTCCATGGCAACAATACATTTGGTGACCAAATTGTTGTTGTTTTTGTGAATCCCATATAAAGGCCTACTCACACACCAAATTTCAAGGGTGGTCAAAAAATTTCATTTCCCACTTTGCTTGAGTCTTACAGAGACCTACTCTTAACATCCCACTGTAAGTCTTTTTTTTTTTTTTGTATTTTGTGATTAAAACATCCACTGGTTTGTTGCTCAATATTGAAGAGAAGAGAAAAAACAATATGTGACTATATACTTCTTATTAACTTGTGGCTACTTCTAATGAGGTGTCATCTCTGATGTTTAATTCTGTAAGTAGTCCAATTTTTTGGAGAGAGATACTAGCTCTTCCAGTATAGCTAGGGTAATAGTGGAAAATATCCAAGAAGTCAGGAAACAAAAAATGCCTTTCAAGAAACAAATACAGGGCTGTCAACCCCCGAGATATTCAAATCTGGAGAATTGATAGGGAAGGGATATGACGTCACAGCAGGTCAAAAAGCACGTGAAAAGATGTCTTTCACTTTGTAACATTTGATGTGATTGGTTTATTTCTGACCAATCAGATTATCGCTTTTATTACAATAGCCTGCTTGCAAGAACATCCATTGGGAATGTTTTGATTTTGTTAGCGATGTAAAATAACACAAACAACATAAAATAATTGGAATTTTATGGTTGTGAAACTCGGGTCTCACAAGAAATGGTCAGCTTGAACGGGGATTATCCGGGAGATTTGATACTCTAATCTGGAGACCGGGAGATACGGCCCAAAATCTGGAGACTCCCGGTTTATCCAGCAAAGTTGACAGCCCTGCAAATATTAAAGTAAAGACTGGCTTTTTTTTGGTGGAAATGTTTTACTATAGTTTTTTTAAAGTGAAATTAATGCTGATTTCCAACAAAATGAAAAATGGGGTGTTCTGAGATTGTTTTTGAGATAATCACCATTTTAATGGATGCCTACACACAAGTTTTTAAAGCAAAAAATCTAGTGAGCAGAAAGAAAATAACAACTTATAAGATAATAGTTCTTTGCAGACTAGTATAATATTGCACAAATGTCAGCTAGTCAATCACCCTACAATACCACATGGATATTTTTGACAAAAAGGAAAAGGTGGTTTTGATTTGTTATATTTCGCCCTTTTAGTGCTCTCGTCTTAAAGTCAACAAAAAATTCCTATGAAAATCAATTTTTTGGTGCATTAGAAAAATTAACTTTTAAAAAAAAAAATCATGTAACCTAGATTTTTAGACGCGTTTAAAAAAATTAAGCTTATGGAAAGCATAAAAAGGTAAATTACACACCGCGAAAAGATGAAAAAATTTACTGATGTTTCAGACGCTAGTCACCATTATCATCATCATCATCATCATTGTCATCATCATCACCCCAACATCATCCTCATCATGATCATTATCACCATTATAATCATCATTATCATCACCATCATCATTGTTCCTGTCATCAACAACATAAGCAACTTATGATTCATTTAGTAACATTTAGTTTTTACTTACTTACGGACGCTAGTCCTTCGTCGAAACGTCAGTAAGTTTTTTCATCTTTTCACGGTGTATGATTTACCTTTTTATCATTACTGTTTCATTAGAAACACCGACGCAGCTCGCACTAGTTTTTAGCTAGTTATATCTTCTTATAGAAAGCATAGCAAGTCTTTTGCAAAATTTGAGGGTTTTGCCCTCTTGAAGTTCAAGTCAGGTATAGTTCTTCGATAAAGACGTTGAAGATTATTCCGTGGTTTTAGTGCTCACAGTCGATGGTAGGCTCAAATTGAACGTTCTAAAATAGGCAGTCACCTTGGAATTATTGCTAGCAAATCTTTAAATCTGATCAGTAGGGAAATTCTTACCAAACCATGGCCAAATGGGTCTATTTTCAACAACCTTCACTTTTGCATTATTTATAAGCTGACTTGATCAAACTATATATTTATAGTTAACAAATTTATTAATACTCTATGTCATTCGAGTTATAAATGGCAGCTAATGCTAAGACAAGAAAGCAAACAGCATGTTTATATGCCAGGGCTTATAAAATAACGGCCTGACATTGGACAATGTCCGCCCAAAATTGGAGACTTGTCCCATGAATTCTTTGCGTTGCCTGTCATTTTGACCGGCAACAATGAGCCAGAAATGACTAATTTAGGCAGTCATCATGGCTGGTGAATGACCAGCTGTTGTTGTATTGAATAAGTCCTGTCATAGCGTATAGTGTTGTATTGTAGGTGTTTAAACTAACAGTTGATTCAACTCATTGCCTTTATTTAACACCTACCTGCTGTTTAATGCATATTTAACATTGATATATGGTATTAATGACATGTGTAGCAAATAACAATTGTCTTTTTTGATTTTATTCAATTTTATTTTCGATTTGAATTCTGGGCTGATCTAATGCAGGGCACAGATTTAATTCAATGTCATTTGTTTTATGGAGAGAAGAAAACTAGATATAATGAAATAATGGTTTGAGTTTAAGTTTCTTGACTTTGTTACTACTCATGACTTAGCTCTGCTAAATTTAGAGGCAAAAAAGAAAAAAAAGAAAGAAAGAAAAAGCAAAAACAAAAACAAAAACAAAACACACACCAAACATTTAGACCTGTTTTTTCACACTTTAGTCCCTAAAGAGTTTGCCAACATTAGACATGATGGCAAGATTGCGGTGTTCCTAACAAAAGGGCAAAAACGAAACAAAACACACACACACACAACAAATAAACATGTTTTTTCACACTTTAGTCCCTAAAGAGTTTGCCATCATTAGACATATGATGGCAAGATTGGTGTTCCTAACAAAAGGGCAAAAACAAAACAAAACACACACACACAACAAATAAACATGTTTTTTCACACTTTAGTCCCTAAAGAGTTTGCCAACAATAGACATATGATGGCAAGATTGGTGTTCCTAACAAAAGATACTAATGCCAGTTATTGTTAAAGGTACACCAATATGGTGCAGTGACGTCATGTGTAAACACTCTGGATATTCATGATTTAATTGCATCTTAATTATATAGTTAAGTTTTCTTTGCCAAATAAATTTATACATGCCATGTGTTTTAACTTTTTTGAATTCAGAGAAAAAATAAATCAAAAAATGAATAACATTTCCTTTTTTCTGTCTTTTAGATTTTTTTGAAAAAAATTAATATAAATTATAAGAATGTTGATAACAAATATAACATACATGCATGTTGTGAAGAGTAAAGAAGTAAAAAAATATTTTTAAAAAAATTAAAGGAAAGGTGTATGCTATCGAAGTATAGTAAAACATTTCTAATCGACATCCAAGGTGTATATTATATCCCTTACAGAATAGAAGTATGAAATGTTAAAAACATGTTCAGGTTGTAAAAATATCTATTATCTCTTCATAAGCCAGTAAAATGTTAAACCTTGCTTCAAAACCTATATACCTTAATTTGACTGTACAAAGTATCTTATATGAAAAAGCAGATATCGTTCTATAAGAATCAAGTGTCAAACCTTTTCTGTAAGGTGTGTTGAGCAATGTGGCATGTTTTGAAATTCAGCTCCAGACTATGAAGTAAATGTAAACTTTTTCAGAGTGTAAGCTCCTTTTTCAGTTGTGATATAAGTTGAATAAAAATATGTTGTTTGAAATATGTTTCATTTATACCCTATGAACATAATACCTGTAGTACCTATATAGTACCCTGTGTTTAAAATATATTTACACATGTTACAATTTGGTGATAAGGGTACAGTGATTGGTTTATTTGTGCCAGATAATATTAATATCCTTTAATATTAAAATTTCAGTGCTTTCTCGCAAGTTCAAAGAATATCCAAAGAACATAACATTGTGGGAGGGGTCTACGGCAAGATATGCCTGTCAAACGAAACGTGCCCTACCAGAACCTACAATAAGATGGGAAAGAAATGGACAACCCTTGACCCCTGGTGGAAGATACGTGGTTCTACCCAATGGTGTTCTGCAGATCATAAATGTGACGAAATCAGATGAAGGAGGTTATACATGTATAGCTCAAAATATTGCGAAGAAGAGAAAAAGTAATACAGGATGGCTGACTGTTAAGTCAGGTATGTATTTAGAACCTTTTGGACTAAATCATCATACTGCCATTTTTATAAACATGCAAACTAGTATAGGTAGCTGCAAGCTGCTCTCGGAAATTTGCTGTCAGTAAAAAAATAAGAAAGGTACTGTACCGACTAATTGGTTTTGATTGACGGCAGCAAAAGCCCAAATTTTAGTGTACAGCTCGCAGCTCCAGAGTATCGTATGTTTCATGAAATTAGTGGAAGTGTAAGCAATCTGGAAATTTATCTTATTTTTCACTCTATTCTTCTTGAGTTGTTTTTTTTGGGGGGGGGGGGGGGCATTATTTTAAGCCTTGATGATGATAATGATGATGATAATGATGATGATAATGACGTTGATGAATTACCTGCAATGACCATTTGCCTTATTTGAGCTATGACTTCTAAGAAATGGTTTGACTGTCCTAACTTAGTATAGTTAAACTTCTAAAAAAAGGAAATTACATAGATTTTTTTTTTTTTAATTATTTTTTCTCTGAATTCGAAAAAAGTTAAAACACATGGTATGTATAATTTGTTTGGCCAAGAAAACTTAATTAAGATGCATGAACTACTCTTCCCAGTAGACCGAGGTAGTTGTGTTTTTTTAATTGCCTTCGTAGCGTCTGTTATGTTATCCGCAAGTACATTTCAAATCGACCATGTGATGCCAATGCTGTACCACGAGGACAAGTTTTTTACACCACGTGATTAAAACTTGTCTGAATTTTGATCACGTGTTGTAAAAAACTTGTCCTCGTGGTACAACATTGGCATCACGTGGTTGATTTGAAATGTGCTTGCGGATAACATAACAGACGCTACGAAGGCGATTAAACAATCACAACTACCTCGGTCTACTGGGAAGAGTAGCATCATCAATTGAGGGTTTTCACATGACATCAATACTGTTGTACCTTTGACAATAACAATAAAACTAAATATTAACTTTTTGGTCTATTTTAGTCATCGCTCCAGTAAAGGACACGCCCCATTTTGCCATTATGCCGAGAAACACTTCAGTTGTCACTGGTCATCTAGTCATAATGGAATGTATTGCTACTGGCGTACCAGTCCCAAGCGTACAATGGAAAAAGGTGGTCAGTTCACACCAGGCATTTGACGCCACTTCTGCAAACAAGGGGAGCAGTAATCTGAAAATACCGTCCGTCCGTGCACAAGATGGCGGGGAGTATCTTTGTATTGTCTCAGGTGGAGGAAAAACTATTGAACAGTCAGCCTTTTTATTTGTCCAAGGTAAGTTTAATAAAGATGGCACAAGTGCTTAAAATAATGTTTTAACCTGAAACAAGCTACCTCTGGGCTGATCTTAGGGCACAGCTAACTCACAGATCAAACCCTGAAACAACCTTTGGGCTGATCTAAGTCAGGGAACGTCTAACTCACAGGTCCAACCCTGAAACAACCTCTGAGCTGATCTAAGTCAGGGCATGGCTAACTCACAGATCGAACCCTGAAACAACCTCTGGGCTGATCTAAGTCAGGGCATGGCTAACTCACAGATTGATCCCTGGAACAACCTCTGGGCTGATCTAAGTCAGGGCATGGCTAACTCACAGATCGAACCCTGAAACAACCTCTGGGCTGATCTAAGTCAGTGCACGGCTAACTCACAGATTGAACCCTGAAACAACCTCTGGGCTGATCTAAGTCAGGGCACGGCTAACTTACAGATTGAACCCTGAAACAACCTCTAGGCTGCAATCTAAGTCAGGGCACGGCTAACTCACAGATTGAACCCTGAAACAACCTCTAGGCTGATCTAAGTCAGGGCACGGCTAACTTACAGATTGAACCCTGAAACAACCTCTAGGCTGATCTAAGTCAGGGCACGGCTAACTCACAGATTGAACCCTGAAACAACCTCTGGGCTGATCTAAGTCAGGGCTCGGCTAACTCACAGATTGAACCCTGAAACAACCTCTGGGCTGATCTAAGTCAGGGCTCGGCTAACTCACAGATTGAACCCTGAAACAACCTCTAGGCTGATCTAAGTCAGGGCACGGCTAACTAACAGATTGAACCCTGAAACAACCTCTAGGCTGATCTAAGTCAGGGCACGGCTAACTCACAGATTGAACCCTGAAACAACCTCTGGGCTGATCTAAGTCAGGGCTCGGCTAACTCACAGATTGAACCCTGAAACAACCTCTTGGCTGATCTAAGTCAGAGCACAGCTAACTCAAAGATTGAGCCCTGAAAAAGCCTACTTTGATTCCAGTCATTAATATTATTTATTTATTTTTGCAGAACCTCCACAATTTATCGTCAAACCTCAACCCCGAGGTATAGCAGAGGCAGGAAAGACAATCAAACTGCACTGCTCAGCCACCGGTTCACCACCACCAAGAATTACCTGGTTAAAAGATGGACAAGTCTTGAACAGGAATAGTAGGATCATGCTGATGCACAGTGGACAGAATAGAGATTTGACTATTTCAAGATTATCGGAGCGAGATGCCGGAGTTTATCAGTGCTTTGCTGAGAATGACTTGGGGAGTACGCAGTCCAGTACCAGAGTGATTGTTAGAAAAGCTGGTAAGTTGGGTATATGTGATCGTAGTGACGTGAGGGCACTTGCCTCACCAATGCAACCTGGGTTCCAATTCCACTGGGCTCAGATCCTTATGTTGGTAGAGTTGCTTGTTGGTTCCCGCTTTCAAAGGTTTATTTAAATTGCAAACTGTGCATTTCGTTGGAAAAATACTTTTGATAGCTCTGCCCACCAACATCAGCATGCACTTAAATATATATATGTTATTTACCAGCCAGGAGGTCTGGATAGGGAGAAACTGTGCCCGAGGTCTTGAATATATGGACCGATGCAGTGGGGCCAAGGTCCGTTATCAAGACCGAGGGCACAGTTTTTCCCTATCCGGGCTGACTATAGGACGGTAAATAACTTATTTATTTTTTTCCCATATCTTTTTACTTGTTTTTGTAATTGTTTTGTTTTGTTGTTTAGCGGCAAAGCATGCCAACCAGCACAGGCAGATGCTGACAAAATACCGCCCACTCAAACAGCCAATCAGAACGCATGATTTTTTAGGATACCCGACCAGAAAAAATAAAAATATATATTTCAATTTTTCTTCATTTTTCTCTTTGTGATTTTATGAAACATGGCTTTAAAATGCTTCTAAATTGCTTTTCTATGCTCTGTTATCAAACTGCTGCTAAGGAATGTGTAGACGACAATTTGGATGTTTTGAAGCATAAATGTGAATGTTTGTGGGTGGAGCTACCATATTTATTTGTCCGACAAAACCACGGTTTGGTGGCTATACCTAGTAAATGACAAACAGTTTTTACATTTTTAGTTACAAATCCTTGGCCCCCAAGGAACGTGACAGCTATAGCTCGTACAGATTCAGAGATCATTGTCGCCTGGCTCCCTCCCCTTGGAGACAACCGTGTCCTCGCTTACTCTATCAACTATCAACCAGAAGACAAAAGTACACGAGAGTTCCAAGTCGTTCGACAGGGGGTCAGCTGCAGCATTAAAGATCTACGAGGATACACAAAGTATACTGTGTACGTGAAGCCTTTCTTTCGGAATGGTAGTGGAGCTAGGTCTGCAACTGTCACTGTTAGCACCCTAGAAGGGAGTAAGTATGATCTTTAAATTTTTATTTTCAACCATGAATTTTTATTTATTTATTTATTTATTTATTTATTTATTTATTTATTTTATTTATTTTATTTATTTTATTTATTTTATTTATTTTATTTATTTTATTTCTTCCTTCCTTCCTTCCTTCCTTTCTTCCTTCCTTTCTTTCTTTCTTTCTTTCTTTCTTCTTTCTTTTGTTTGTTTGTTTGTTTTGGTTTGTTTGTTTTGTTTGATTGTTCGTTTGTTTTGGTTTGTTTGTTTATTTAATTAATTATTTATTTATTGATATTTTTTGAAAACTAATACTTGCCCTGTTGAAGGTCTCAACAACATTTGAAATAGGCATTTACCTTTTTCCTTTTCATTTACATTTACTGCTACTTGCTACACGCTGAAATTTAGTTTTTCGCTGTGAACCTTAAAATAAAGGATTCTACTTTAAATAGATTAAAAAAAGTCAGATATAATTTAGGGAAATGTGGTAGCTCCTTACTCAGTCTAGTTGATGACTCTAATCCTTAGTTGGGGATAGGCAATAAGTGTCTGCTATTTAGTTTATTGCTTATGTAATTTCACAAAATTGATTTATATGGAAATTAATAAAAGATCGACAAATTCTATTTTGACTAGAGTGCTTTCATGAAGTTTTTGGAGCTCACGGAAGGGTGCTAAGCACAGAAAATCGTATTAAGTATTAATCAATCGAGGCGTAGCATGCTCAATAAATGACCATACTTGAATGAACATACAGTAGCAAAACCAGCGAATTCTTTGTTAATAAAAAAAAATACTTAAAGGGGCATTTGGATGAAAACACCCCGATTTTTGAAAGTCCAAATAATTGAAGTATTTGAAGATAATATGACTCAATTATGACTATGTAAATCAGATAAGTGAAAATGTTAGCCTGGGAGCCACCCACTGTTGAGATGTTTTGTGTTAAAAGAGAAAAGAACAATTCTTCGATTGCTCGTTACATCATCGCGGCCATGTTGGTACCATTTAACAAAAGATTTCTCATTAGCATCCATTGTTAATGGTACCACAATGGCCACCATGTTTTTGTCTTTTAACTCTCTTGGGAATATGTTTGCAACCCATCAATAGGGTTGAATAAATGACGTCGATCATTTACTCACAATTTAGATGCTGAATAAAATTGATAATTTTTTCCCGCCACTTTTGACTGTGAAGGAAACATTTTGCTTGGCTACTATCTGGGCCATATAGATAAGTTTAACTAAGTTTAAAGCCATTTCCAATTTTCATTGATTTTCATCTAAGTGCCCCTTTAATAGTGGCTCTAAGGTTATAATTTAATCAATTAAACATGTTATAATTTATTTTTGTTTTTAGAACCAAAAAGTCCACCTTTAAATGTCATACTGTCAAGCAGTACTCCAGATGTAAGTTATTTATTTTTTTATTATTTATTTATTCATCCATTGATAATAATAATAGTAATAGTAATAATAATAATAGTAACGATAATAATGATAATAATAATAGTAATAGTAATAATAATGATAATAACAATAATAATAATAGTAATAATAATAATAATAATAATAATAACAATAATAATAATAATGATAATAATAACAATAATAATGATAATAATAATAATGATAATAATAATGATAATAATAATAATAACAATAATAATAGCATTTATTTTAACACAATGGAATTACAGTTACAAACTGATGTGGTTGTGTGCCTAAATAATTAACCCTTTATAAAATACCCAAACCAGTTTCCCAATTTTCCATTTATTTTTTTATTTCTTTAATTATTTTATGAAAAAGAATACAAGTGCTAGTAATTTATGGCTATTTCTTAATATTAATTTTTAATAAACTACTTCAACACAGCAGCAATCTTTGATCTCAATGCATTATGGGGTATCCAGGGCACAAAGCAAAACAAATATTGCAGAATATTTGCCCCCCTGGATGCCTGATAATGCAAATCAACCCAAGATGGCCACTAGATAGAGCTAATGTAAGGCTTGATGATATTTTTCTTTATATTACCTGTCTTTATTACAGCAAAAGATGGCACCTTGATCACTTTTACCCACAAAAGAAAGAAAGACATTTTAATTTTTTCATCTCTGACTTAGGGCTTATTATTAAAGGCTAGGGGCTTAATAGACCCTTTTCGATTTCCAAATTACCGCCATGTTCCTCGATTACAGACTCATTCACACAGGGTTAGCCTCGTATCAGTGTCTAATGACTCGCAAATACCAATCGTAAAGTAAAGAACTTCAACAATACAAACACTTTGAAACTCGACGGACCTTGACTGGAACACGTGAATATTCTGCACAAACTCGAGGCTAACCCTGTGCAAATGAGTCTGTAATCAAGAAACACAGCGGTAATTTGGAATTCGAAACTGGTATATAGAGAAATAGAGACTTTTTCCCCATAATACAGCTTGGGCTGCCTGTGGTTCGATGGCAGATTAATAAAATCTATTTGCTCTCGGAATAGAATTATTTCTTAATATGTAAGACAATTGTATTGTTCCTGACATCCAACATGGCTCCCATCAAGTGATGTTGCAAAATCTCTATAGAGCGTTTTCACTCATGTGAGAAGGCAGCCATAAACAATAGAAACTTTCTGCACAGTATTGGCATAAAAATAGAGTTCAATTCCTGGAGGATAGAAAATGTATTGTTTTGGTACCCCATAATGGCCGCTGTGACATCACCTGAAAACCCTATATACAGTATCTAACATAACTTTTTTTTGTAGAGCATTGACGTCAAATGGGATGACCCACCAAAAAGATACCAAAATGGTAAAATTACAGGTTACATCATTCAATACTCATTGAACTCTGGCCAGGCTATTCCTCAGAGCATACAAATACCCACTGGTATCCTACAAAAGACTATTACTGGACTCAAAAGTGGCCAGGTTTATAAAGTACAAGTAGCAGCAGCAACTGCTAAGGGTGTAGGACCATTCAATGAAGCCAAAGTTATTGCCGTTGCCACTCAGCTGAAAAATGGTAAGAGCTAGCAACTTGAGAGAAATTACTTGGGTATCAAGGGTTGTGTAGTGATAATGCAATAGCCCACTTCCAAGATATGCTTGGATAGTCATGCACAAAGGTTTCAGCATGAGGCTACATGCTAAATTAAATTAATTCTTACCGCCTGTCATGAATGACTGAGCATTTAGTATGTAGCCTCATACTGAAACCTTTGTGCGTGACAAGCGAAGCATATCTTGGAGTTGGGCTATTGAATTGCCTCTCACCTCTGGTGCCTTGGCAGTAATTTCCTGGATTGGTGTCACATATATATAGGACTCCAGAGTTTAAAGGGTTTTTTCTGGGTTCTTCAGTTTTCATGACTCAGCAAAAACCAACTTGCTAAATAGTAGTTCAATCTGTGAGTTAGCCATGCCCTGACTTAGATCAGCGCAGAGGTTGTTTCAGGGTTTGATCTGTAAGTTAGCCATGCCCTGACTTAGATCTGCCCAGAGGTTGATTCAGGGTTCAATCTGTGAGTTAACCATGTCCTGACTTAGATCAGCCCAGAGCCTGATTCAGGGTTCCATCTGTGAGTTAACCATGCCCTGACTTAGATCAGCCCAGAGGTTGTTTCAGGGTTTGATCTGTGAGTTAGCCATGCCCTGACTTAGATCAGCCCAGAGGTTGTTTCGAGGTTCAATCTGTGAGTTAGCCATGCCCTTACTTAGATCAGCCCAGAGGTTGTTTCGAGGTTTGATCTGTGAGTTAGCCATGCCCTGACTTAGATCAGCCCAGAAGTTTTTTCAAGGTTTGATCTGTGAGTTAGCCATGCCCTTAATTAAATCAGCCCAGAGGTAGTTTCAGGGTTCAATCTGTAAGTTAGCCATGCCCTTACTTAGATCAGCCCAGAGTTTGTTCCAAGGTTTGATCTGTGAGTTAGGCATGCCCTGACTTAGATCAGCCCAGAGTTTGTTCCAAGGTTTGATCTGTGAGTTACCCATGCCATAATCAAGGTTCGATAACATTTTAATTTTATCTAAATTGAGCTCCATGTATTTTTCCAGTCATCAGCTCACCTACAATGACAATCAACGCACTAAACAGCACCGCCCTGGAAGTGACGTGGCTCCCTCCAGTATTTGGGGCTCAAAGGGTCAAAGAATACAGACTGCTGTATCGAAAAACTGACCAATCAAATTCATTTACTGGCCCAGTCATCATTGCCAATAACATTAAAAGACATCTTGTCACTCAATTAAGTAAGTAAAAAACAAATCATTAAGTAATATACTTCTTTATCTTGTGTGTAATTTTTTTCTTATTTCAGACCACATGTCATTCCCTAGAGTACTATTTCATTGTTTAATGAATGACACTTGTTGTAAAAGTGCTACTCTGACGAAAATCGCTCAAACTTGGATTCAGCTTAAACTTCCTAAGAATACTCTGTAAAGGTCCAATAATCACTGTATGAAGTGTTTTCTCGATATTCAGGACGAAAGTATGGTATTTTTACGATTATTTTTTGGAGTCTGTGACGTCATACACTCAACATCAAACATTGCTACATATATTTCTTTGTATATAAATCCTTAATTTATTTTATTCCTATGAAGCCCAAAAGGTTGCTAATGTGCTTATTTCACATTACTTGTGACTATAATTTATATTATGGGGTGTTTGGGTATTTCTTTCTCCCTTTACTACTGATATTTTGATCATAAACTACAAAGAAATGTATGGAGGAATAAAATAAATTAAGGATTTATATACAAAGAAATATATGTAGCAATGTTTGATGTTAAGTGTATGACGTCACAGACTCCAAAAAATAATCGTAAAAATATCATACTTTCGTCCTGAATATCGAGAAAACACTTCATACAGTGATTATTGGACCTTTAAAGAGTATTCTTAGGAAGTTTCAGCTGAATCCAAGTTTGAGCGATTTTTATCAAAGTAGCACTTTAAAGAGCTCTAGATTTCAGACCACATTGTCATTCCCCCTTGAATAAGAGTGTCATTAACGGTTGCGCATCAGAAGACACACAAATAACAACTCAAACAAAGAATCTCATAGTCAAGAGAATGACACATGGTTTGAAATAGGAAAACATTACACCTGAATCAGAGTCCATTACCTTTATCTCAGCTGTTTTTCACTTTATGCTTCTGAAAAAATCACAACATGTTACCAAACATTCTTGAAAAATAAAAAGAATTTCGCAAAACATTTATTACCAGCAAACAAAGAAACAGCACTAAAGAGAATGTTCATTTATTCATTTCAGGATCTAATACTCAATATGTAATCAGATTGATGGCACACGATGGTTACAAACCTGGACAACAAGCAGAAGAAATGGGCCGTACATTGCCAGGTAATATTAACTACTACAGTACTATTTAAGTTTGTTGTGAAGTGTGATCGTCTGGGTGAGTGAAACGTCTCTCTGGACTCTGAAGATGACTTCCGCTCAGGTTGTCAAAATGTCGATCAGCATCAACTACAGTCTTTCTCAAGACTACAATCACCCGGGCGATTACACTTCACAACAAACTTCAACACCTGGGTTCATACTTTACTTTTGTACTGTCCAATATAGTCTTTATGTATCACCTTTTACTAACAAAAGTTCTCAATAGGATGTGTGGAAATGTAGGCCTTTTGCACCTACTAACGGATCATATGAGCAGCTACCATACTTAGGGACTACGTGTATTACCCAACAGGGGCTTGGTGGTTTTCATGGAGCAGGGGTAGGGGGGAATTTTTTGAGAATGTGCAAGTCAAGGTATTTTTTTTTCTACAAAGCAAGGGGGGGGGGGGGCATTTTCAGTTTGTTGCAGAATGAAGAGAGTAAAATCTTTTTTATTTTTTAAATAATTTTTTGAGGGGGTGATTTTTTTAACTTGTCATGTATTTTGTTAGTAAAAACAGCTGTTTGAGGGCTTGTATGTATGCTAAAATGAGGTAACAAGTAGAATATCCCATGGTATGCCAAATTACTAATATTGTAATATTTATTTAATGCTTATTTATTTTGTAGCTAATGCAGACAAAGTAAAAGTTTCATCACTCAATGTCAAATGTGTTCCTGCAAGCCCAACGTCACTACTAGTCTCCTGGATATTTCCTGCTAAAAAGGTATGTCAGATAATGATGATGACGACGATGATGATAATGATGGTGAAGATGAGGGTGATGGAGATGGTAATGGCGATGGTTGATGGTAATGGTGATGATAATGGTGGTGGTGGTTGGGTTGGTGATGACAATGATAATGATGATGATAGTGAGGGTGATGGTAATGGTTGATGGTGATGGTGATGATAATGGTGGTGGTGGTTGGGTTGATGATGACAATGATAATGATGATGATAGTGATGGTGAGGGTGATGGTAATGGTGATGGTGATGGTGGTGGCGGTTGGGTTGATGGTGATGGTGATGATAATAGTGATGGTGATGGTGATGATAATGGTGGTGGTGGTTGGGTTGATGATGATGATAGTGATAATGATAGTGATGGTGATGGTGATGGTGATGGTGGTGGTGATGGTGATGGTGGTGGCGGTTGGGTTGATGGTGGTGGTGGTGGCGGTTGGGTTGATGGTGATGGTGATGATAATAGTGATGGTGATGGTGATGATAATGGTGGTGGTGGTTGGGTTGATGATGATAGTGATGATGATAGTGATGGTGATGATAATGGTGGTGGTGGTTGGGTTGATGATGATAGTGATGATGATAGTGATGGTAATGGTAGTGGTGGTTGGGTTGATAGTGATGGTGATGATTATGATGATGATTATGATGCATTATTCAAAAGCGCACAAAACAAATATAAAAAGAGAAGTATACTAATTGGCCTATTAAATTCTCTGTTAAGGTTGCATTTTACCAAGTCAGCTATGAAATCAAAGGGAATATTAACCACAGAACAGTCTCCAAGCTAAAGGTCTACACAGAGAGTACAAGGGTAACGGGTTTAAGGCCTGGAAGGACGTATTTGATACACATAACACCACATGATTCTGAACAGAATAAAATATCGGGCTTTGCTGGCCAACCTGTCGAATGTGAGACGCCAGAAGCAAGTGAGTACTTTTAAATGCACACTGGTATTATAAACTAATTACGATTTTGAGACGACAATACCACGAAATATTGACGGCCATTTTCTTCCATTTTCTTCCATTTTCTTTTGTCGTCTCAAAATTGTAATCGCAGCAAGCGAAAAATTTGACGTGCGCGCTCTCAAGCTTTCCTTTTTGTTGCGCGTTAGCCAATCAGAAACTTTAATTTCGAAACGACAATACCACAAGATATTGTCGTCTCAAAAATAAACTATTTAGTGAATCGTGATACTAGTTGATGATATTGATAGGTTTTCAATGAGCTGATTAAAGTCTTTGAATCTCATTATCAGCTCTAAATGGTGTTCAAACACTGACCACCATGTGCTGTCAGCCAGAAAGAATTCTTACCCTATAGGCCTCCTGCAGTAATCGGGATACAGCTCAATTTGGAGAACATAACAATAGGTTTCCAATTCTCTTGAGATTGAAATTATTTTGTTTTGTCCTCCAAATTGAGCTGCTTTGACCTCACATGCAAGGGGTCTATTGAAAACTTGCAATATAGGCTTTGCATCATCACGTGATGGCAGCCATGACAGGAGGCAGGAACAATTTAATTTGGTCTAATCTGATTTACATGAGAAAGAATTCAGTTTTTCCAGGGGAAAATATTCTCTTGTGCCTCCTGTCATGGCTGCCATCACGTGATGGTGCAAAGCCTCTATTCTGCTTATGAAAATCCGTGGATATTCAAAATCCAATGTCTTTCCTCAGAGCCGGAATCTCCACCAATAAATGTCAAGTTTGAAGTGAAATCTGCAACAGAGTTAAAACTGAGTTGGGAGCCACCTATCAAGCCTAATGGAAAGATCACAAACTATGTCATTCTATACAGTGAAGACAAAGAGCTACCAGAAAAGGACTGGACATCAAAAACAGAAGCTCTGACAAAGTTCTTTGCGAGATTCGAAAAATACGTTACGTCGCAAATAATAGGTTTAACTGCAAATGCCACATACTATCTTAAAATCAAAGCAGGCAATAAACAAGGCTATGGACCATTCACAAATCTTATTAAAGTATCGATGGTCAAGCCAGACGAGGCATCACTAGTCGATGAAGCACCTGTTGTAAGTTATAGATTAAGTTCTGGTACAGCTGTGGAGGTCTCATGGCGTCATGCGGTCACAAGTTTAGGAAAGCCGATCAATTATAGATTGATATACACTGAAAACCCAGAATTGGACAGTTCCATGTGGCTTGAGCTTGTCGTCCCTGTTACATGGGCTATGAGATCTGAGAGAAGAGTTGTTGTACAGTTGCCTAGTCTAATGGCTAATCAGACCTATTATGTGAAGGTCCAAGCCAGATATCCAAATCAGGAGGGGTCGTGGTCAAAGATGTTGAAAATACAAGTAAAAGGTAATGCATAGTTGATTGAGAAAAGAAAGTTTGTAATAAAGAATAGAATATTGGGTTGGTGTAGTGGTTACTACGTTCTTCGTAGTCAAACTATGAAGCAACCTCTGAGTTGATCTAAGTCAGGGCATGGCCAACTCACAGGTCAAACCCTGAAACAACCTCTGGGCTGATCTAAGTCAGGGCATGGCTAACTCACAGATCGAACCCTGAAGCAACCTCTGGGCTGATCTAAGTCAGAGCATGGCTAACTCACAGATCAAACCCTGAAACAACCTCTGGGCTGATCTAAGTCAGGGCACGGCTAACTCACAGATCAAACCCTGAAACAACCTCTGGGCTGATCTAAGTCAGGGCATGGCTAACTCACAGATCTAACCCTGAAACAACCTCTGGGCTGATCTAAGTCAGGGCACGGCTAACTCACAGATGGAACCCTGAAACAACCTCTGGTCTATCTTAACATGTGATGCCAACTCATGGAATCAAACCTGAGACCCCAGTGATGGATGTGAGCTTTTTCGCCCTTGGTTTTACCATTTTTTATATCTTCATCGCTAAATTAAATTAAATTAGATACTTATTGGTTATTTATATATTATTGGTTTGCTGTTTCAGATAATTCAGATGGTGGCATTGGACCTTCTGCAATCAATGGATCATCCAACACCAGATCGGGTGCTACAAGTTCTGATGCACGGGCCTCTCAAGAAAAAGAGGACTTTGAAATCAAACTAGGCATTATCATTGGTTGTGTAATCAGTGCGTTCTTTATTGTCTTGCTTATTCTATTTATTATCTGGAGATGTCCTTGCAGGTATGTAGAACCTCTAGCATCATCATCATGTATCATCTACACTAGGCATTATCATCATGTATCATCATCATCATGTATCATCATCATCATCATCATGTATCATCTACACTAGGCATTATCATCATGTATCATCATCATCATGTATCATCATCATCATGTATCATCATCATCATGTATCATCATCATCATGTATCATCACCATCATCATCATGTATCATCTACACTAGGCATTATCATCATGTATCATCATCATCATGTATCATCATGTATCATCATCATGTATCATCATCATCATCATCATGTATCATCTACACTAGGCATTATCATCATGTATCATCATCATCATGTATCATCATGTATCATCATCATGTATCATCATCATCATCATCATGTATCATCTACACTAGGCATTATCATCATGTATCATCATCATCATGTGTCATCTACACTAGGCATTATCATCATGTATCATCATCATCATGTATCGTCATCATCATCATGTATCTTCATCATCATGTATCATCATCATTATCATGTATCATCATCATGAATCATCTACACTAGGCATTATCATGTATCATCATCATCATCATGTATCATCTACACTAGGCATCATCATCATGTATCATCATCATCATGTGTCATCTACACTAGGCATTATCATCATGTATCATCATCATGTATCGTCATCATCATCATGTATCGTCATCATCATGTATCATCATCATTATCATGTATCATCATCATGAATCATCTACACTAGGCATTATCATCATGTATCATCATTATCATGGATCATCTACACTAGGCATTATCATCATGTATCATCATCATCATGTATCATCTACGCTAGTCATTATCATCATGTATCATCACCATCATGTATCATCTACACTAAGCATTATAATCATGTATCATCGCCATCACCATATATCATCACCATGTATCATCATCATGTATCATCATCATCATGTATTATCATCATCGTCATCATCATGTATCATCAACACCATGTACCATCATCATTATGTATCATCATGCATCATCACCATGTATCATCATCATCATGTATCATCATCATCATGTATCATCATCATCAACATGGATCATAACCATGCAATGTACTTCAATTCACTAGTGGTGTCCACAATCCATGACCCAAACCTTTGGAACCACAGGTGAAAGACGACGCGTACGCCACCCATACTATCCCTCATATACCTGTTAAGGCTCATTTACACAGGCGATTTTTTCGGCCATTTGCAACGCGATTCCCACTGCGATTCTTGCGGCGATTCACGTGCGATCATAAATCGTTCGTGTAAACTACCGGCGATTTTGAGGCGATTTGATAAATTCACGTCGCGGATGAATCGCCCCTATTTTGAACATATTCGAATTTAGTGCGAAGTTTTGGCCATTTTTTCTGCAAGAATCGCAGTGGAAATCGCCGAAAAAATCACCTGTGTAAACGACCCTTTCTGTATAAATTATTGCGGGCGACAAGAGGAGCACACAAGCATAATCTTGACGAGAAAATGCCAAGGGGCCTGGGCCCGCGGAATACGAGAGACTAGACAGCTTTTCAGAGTTTTCGACTTCCAACTAGATTGTCAAGAATCCGAGGAATGCAGACTTACAAGATTAGGCCAGTGCTCAAACAGGTTTTCACGCGTACGTGAGGGAATTCGATCCGCAGGGATAACCTTCCTTAGCAGGCCAACCAAATCACAAAATACTCACTTGCATCTACCTCTCCATATATTAATAGCTACTTAAACCTCTCAAATAAATTAAGAATATCTTCCACCAATGTTCTATGCCCGCACTTCCTAACCTGATTTTACCCCTAGTTTTATAACATTGATTGGCTCTTCATTTACTCTTGACCAGATTCAATCATGCAAAGAACAAGACTCCAATAGACATGATGACGCATAATGGTATTCCAAATGGATTACCCAAAGGTTATATGCCACCCATTGCCCTAAGTCACCCGTCCATAGCATCCAATAGAACAGGACTGGGAATGGGTTACGAGGAATCATCAGGAGGATCTAGTATTGGATCAAGTGTTTGTCAGTGTAGATGCACTTGTAGTGGTAAGTGGTAGGACCTTTTGACAGGGAGGGGAAGGTGGGGCTCACGTTTGTCCCCCTTTTTTGCTCCAATAAAATCTTTTATTTTTTCGAACCCTGCAACAACCTCTGCGCTGATCTAAGTCAGGGCATGGCTAACTCACAGATTGAACCCTGAAACAACCTCTGGGCTGATCTAAGTCAGGGCATGGCTAACTCACAGATCGAACCCTGAAACAACCTCTGGGCTGATCTAAGTCAGGGCATGGCTAACTCACAGATTGAACCCTGAAACAACCTCTGAGCAAGATTAACTCACAGTTCGAATTGGAATTTAGCGTGTTGAGTTTTATGGAGGAAGAAAACCCGGAGAAATTCTAGAAATGATTCATAGAAGACTATGTTTAGTTTCAATGGCCATCTCTTATTCAATAATTTATTATATTTTATTTTTTTATCTGCAGCAGGACGGTTTCTACCTCCAATTCCTGCCTTGGTAAGACTCAGTGTTTTTTAGTTTTTTTTAAAGGCTCTTTGTTTCAATTGGCTTTGCAACTCATTATGTGCTCCAAATAGGTTGCTATCAATAGACGTCACTTCCGGTAATAGCTCTTGTTTAATGGCTTGTAGAATCCTGGAGGTTGTTTTGATCTCTTGTTTTCTGGTTTGATGTCGTGAAAATAGTCAAATACAATAGTTTGAGCACTTATTTCGATATGTTTTGACTTAGCATCCGCTAGTTGCCCCCTGTCAACCGCTTGTTTGCCCCCCAGTCAACTCCAAAAAGTCACGTGATTGATAGTAAGCAATGGTAGTCAAACACTGGTCGCCATGTGTTGTCAACCAGAATTGAAGAATTCTATTCAGCTAGCGAACATTCTACACGAGACAAGAAATATTGTCAAGTAAAACCAAGCAATAGCCAATAGGAAAAGCTATATTTGTTTTGTATATCAATCCAATTCAAATGTTCTTATGTATGGTAATTAAAAGTGTGGGTTTGCTTTGATCTCCATAGCAACCAAAGCCACCACAGAAGCAGCTGGTTGGAAATGGAATTATTGTAACTAGTAATGGTCATGTCATTCCGTCAAGGTATTTATAACGGTTAACACTATCGGCTAGAATTAGAATAAAATAGACCTATTGCTGAACGTTGGAATGTAGCTTGATTTGGAGGATATAACGATAGATTTCCAATTCTCGGGAGATTGAAATAAGCCTGAAGCGTGATGACGTTTTACCCCCGACTCTATACCATAATAGTTTTTAAAATTCTTAAATATTAAAATTTTTTGATTCCTTAGAGAATACTGGAACAATAGTCATAATTAAAGAACAAAAGCAGTGTGAAAAGGATTATGGTCTAGAGACAGGGGTAAAACGTCATCTCGCTTCAGGCTTATTCTTTTGTTTTGTACTTCAAATTGAGTTGCTTTGAAGTCACATACAAGAGTCTCTAGGCCGTTTGTATAGATGGCGTCATTTGATTCTGGCTATGAAGATGCTTTGCGTTTTTTTACTGCTTATCCAGTTTGTATTGCCTCGTAAGAAGAGGAAGACAATTGGTGCTCGTTAACTGAGAATAAGAAAGTGTGCAAGTGATTCTAGTAGTTGTAGTTAAGAAAACTTTTTATTGAAAAAATTATATTGTTAGTTATGATAAACCAAATAAAGTGTAAACATGAATAGACTTCTTTAACTTGGGCGTATTTGTTTGTTTGTTTTTGTTTTGTTTTTTGTTTTTTGTTGTTTTGTTTTTTGTTTGTTGTTGTTGTTTTTTGTTGTTTTTTGTTTTTGTTTCTTTTTTGTTTTGTTTTTTTTTGTTTTGTTTTTCGTTTTGTTTTGTTTTATTTTATTTCTTTGTTTTGTTTTGTTTTATTTATTTATTTTTTGTTTTTTGTTTTGTTTTGTTTTGTTTTTTGTTTTGTTTTTTGTTTTTATTTGTTGTATTTCTTTGTTTTGTTTTGTTTTATTTTTTTGTTTTGTTTTGTTTTTGTTTTTATTTTTGTTTTCATTTTAAAACATAAGTGCCCTTCTCTCGAAAATAAGATTCTTTGTCTAAGTTGTATCCATATTCATGTTTCTTCTCATGCACAACTGTCGAATGAAGGTTATTCTCAAGAGAATAACACATGGTTTAAAATGGGAAAACATCACACTAACACAAATAAGGTTTATTGAAGTTTTTCTTAATGTAACAAAATCTAATGTATCAATATTTCGTTGCAGTAAAAATTATGTGGCAACAATAAACAACGAGAAAGGTTTGTATTTAATTAAATTACCAACAGTGTCCCCATTAATCACATCCTTTTTGTAATCACTACCAAATCCTACAATCTGATTGGTTCAAAGGAGTGCGATTAATTCCCAAATCGCATCCTTAGGAGCTCTTAATCGCATCCTAAAAAAAATTTTTTTTAACAATAAAATAAAACAAAAAAATCAACAAAAAAACTTTTTTTAGATGTTTTTTTTTGTTTGCATTTAGTTCTTCTACTACATTAAATTGATTGTTTTGCACTCTTTATTGTGTCTTTTTCTTGTGTATGATTACAAAAAGGATATGATTAAGTGGTAATTGAACTTCGTGTCGTGCAATTTTGGTTTGAAATCGCGCGTTTGATTTCAAACCAAATTGCACTCCACTCAGTACAATTACCATCATTAATCTGCTTAGGTTTATTAAATTAAACCTTTTTGACTCATTTACTGAGGATTAGCTTCGTAACAATGTCTAATTATTCACAAATACCAACGATAAAGTAAAGAATGCACAACTTCAACAATACAAACACTTTGAAATTCCACAAATATTCACTGGAACACAGGAATATTCTGCACAAAATTGAAGCTAATCCTGCGAAAATCAATTTGTAGTGAATGAACAGAGCGGTGTTTTATGGCATGAATTGAAAGAAACTCCTGTGAAGCTATATTTTTCTTCCCCTATGGGGCTCGAAAAAAATATGTCCACCTTCACTCGTAAAAATATCTGGCTGTAAAACACAACTTGCAGTGTAATAACCTCTATTTATTTCCTTGTATATTTTTTCTCTTTTTCTTTTCTTAGTGATGAATGATTCTGTGCCGACAGATACCCCAGTCCCATTACAAGTAATAGCAGAGCAGCAGAATGGGAAAGTTGTGGTACGTAATTAACTATAATCCAGGTGTCCGGTGCACGCTCAAACCGACCAATCACAGCACGCTTCGATGCTTAGCCAAGCGGCCCTAGCCACGAGTCTCTTTCAAATAGAAAATTATGCGTTTCCAAGAATTTAGAGAAAAAAGTTAACATTTGCAACAATTAAGCAAAGAAATGATACTGTAGGGAATGACACGTGGTATGAAATGTGAAAACGTTACTCCCGCGCTGAAAGCTGCCATCTTCAATTATTGCAGATAATTGCAATCGTTTTTCAAAACAATCTGAAATAATTGTACCTCTATTTACTTATTTTCATTCCTGCCTTTAGATTAGTTTTCATGTAATGTAAGACAAATCGCAGTACATTATGCGGTGACCTGTCTGATTAAATGGTCGTTAACCTTAACAATTGTGATGATGATGATGTGTAAGGTGATGATGATAAAGATGATATTGAGGATAATAATTGAGGATGGTGGTGGTGATGGTGATGAAGGTGACAATAATGATGATGATGTGCTGATGTTGTAGTGATGATGCTGATTATGTGTAATAATGAATGACTATGATAATGGTGATGGAGATAATTCTGAAAATTGTGTGAATGGTGGCGATGATGTTGATGGTTGGAGGCAATGATGATGATGATAGGCAAATATGATAATCACAATAATTATAATGATGATAATGATGATAATGATGATGATAGACAAGGGATGATGATGATGATAGATGATGATGATGGTCATGGTGATGATAGATGATGATAATGGTGGTGATGATGCTGCTGATGATGATGATGGTGATGATGATGATAGATGATGATAATGGTGATGATATATAATGATGATGGTCATGATGATGATGATAGATGATAGCGGTGATGATAGATAATGATGATGGTCATGATGATGATGATGATAGAGATGATGATGATGATGGTGATAGATGTTTGTGATGATAGACAATGAATGATGATGGTGATAGATAATGATGATGATCATGATCACGATCATGATGGTCATGATGATCATGATGATGATAATGAGTGTTTATTTTCATTTTCTAGGTTGGAAAAAGAGGTTCTACCAGCCACAGCATATCAGTGGATGTCTAACGACCATTCAATCTAACACATATCTTGTGGTATTCATACGTACGATTATTATTCACGAAGAATTTATATATTATCATATAATACTATTGATACCAATATTACTACGACTATTATATATATATATATATATAATCCATAAACTACGAAAAACATATACTTCTTGCAGTAACAACACTAAAACCATGAACACTTCGAGATTTTTGTCACTTTTTGGAAAATATGTACTGTAAATCAATCATTGAGTCAATCAGTAGACCTCATAGGTTGCTATCAATAGACGTCACTTCCGGTAATAGCTGCGAGTTTAATACCTTGTAGAATCTTGGAGGTTGTTTTGATCTCTTGTTTTCTGGTTTGATGTCGTAGAAATAGTCAAATGCTGTAGTTTGAAGACTTATTTTGACATGTTTTGACTTAACATTCGCTAGTTGCCCCTCAGTCAACCGCTTATTTGCCCCCAGTCAGCTCCAAAAAAGTCACGTGATTGATAGTAAGCAATTCGTGGTGTGACAATGTTTTCCCAATTCAGCGTGACATACATCCAGAGAATTTATTTTCTATTGTTTTTACTCTTCGAAATATTCATGAGTATCCCAAAGGATACGAATGAAATAAAAATGATATCCCGACGGGTTTCAAAACAATAGCTTTTCATTCCCTTAGAGGCTTGTCACGTTCAATTGGGATAACATTGTCACACAACGAAGAAGGTCAGTTTGAATGACATTTATATTGATCACCCGGTGTATTTGAACTCAATCCTTCATTTTAGAGGGTTTGAAAATGTAGAAAGTTCAGGAAATTATAACCAGAAAATCTTGAATAGTTCATGGTTCGAGTGTCGTCACTGTAAAACTTTTTATAAATATTATTTTTATGACCAGAACTTTTAATTATCGACTCTTCTTTACATTTTAACGTTTTTTTAACTAATTATAAGTAGTGTTATATTGAGTCCTCGACGAACTATAATGACGTCATAACTCTATCAATCAGAACCCTTAAAATAGATCTTACAAATTCTGCTTATACTCTTACATTGAAACGAAGAAAGCCGTGAACAGCAAAAGATATGCCTGGAATGTTAAACATCGTGTTCTGACCAATCACATGGCACAGTTAATTAGAAATGAATTCATTCTCGCATGTGATTGGTCAGAACACGATGTTTAACATTCCAGGCATATTTTAGGTGTGACGGCTTTCTTAGTTTGACTGTAAATTTGGTTTTGTCAACAAACTATTGAAAAATATATATTTAATCATCTACTAAGAATTCAAATATTTCTAACTTGATTATAAACTTCTAATTTTGTGAAGTACAGTCGATTCTTACAAATGAATCCATTCATAGTGAGATACTTATTGCGTTTAGAGAGATCTATTTTTCTAGGAGCTATTATAGCACAGTTGGTAAATGCTGGTAATGAAACATAAAATCTACTTTACCTTGCTGAAATAAAACTCGAGCGAGATGCACTCCAACCTAGGACATTGTTCAAATCATCCAATCACAATAGACTATTTGGAAAAATCGTTCAATCACAATCAAGGACTCTGAATAACCAACCAATCACAATTGAGTATTTTGAATAAATAACCAATCACCATCGAGTTGAATAATCAACCATTCATAACCATAATCAAGTATTATGTATAATCATCCAAAAATAATCGAGTATTCTGAACAAAATCGACCAATCACAATCAAGTTTTCTAAACTATCATCCAATTATAGTTGAGTTTTCTGAATAATCAACCAATCACAATCGAGGTTTCTGAGTAATCATCCAATCATATTAGAGAATCTGGACAATAAAATGTAATTTAGTTTTTAAGGAAATCTATTATTTTTCCAACTCATTTCGAGAAAACTCGTGTAACTTTTATGTGAATTGGTGTTTTATGTATTTAGATTTTGTAAGATCCTATATTTTATATATTCTGATAATTATTAATAGAGATCTAATCCACTGGAGCTTGAAACTTTCCCATCTCAGTCAATGTATACAGCCAATTCAAAAAACGTTGTCGTCGACCGGCTCAAGCCTACGCGACTGGACCGAAAGGAATATGGGTAAAAATCACTGAAGCGGTTAAATATTCGTTCTGAATGAATTGTTCCCGCTAGTTATAAGATAATAATGGCGAGAAACAATCCATCAAATGCATGTCTTTGGGTTTAGGGAAAGAAAAAAAAAGTAGTTATGATTCAGTTCACAATTTCGATAATATGAAGGCATTAAAAAGACTTCTCCTTCAACACTTCCCGATCGCCTACGAAGGTTCGTGCTGTAAACCAGGCATAACTAGTCAGATAAAATTATGGAGTCAACTCGGCTTCAATGATTACTACCCAGGGATCCTTTCGGCCCAGTCGCGTAGGCTTGAGTTGGTCGACGACAACGTTTTTTGAATTGACTGTATGAGAATACGAATGAGGCTAAGCTCGCATTCACTGGAGTTTTAAGAGTTGTCAATAGTATTCAAACACTGACCACCGTGTGCTTTTAGCCAGAAACAATTTTATATTGAAAACTTGTGACTCAACTTGTGGTCATTCTGCACGAGACGTCAACTTAAACCCACCAATTTTCGTGACGGTCTTGATTGGATATCTTTGAACATCAATTTATTGAATTCCGAACATTAATCTCCTAGCGTTGGTTGACTCCAACCAATTTCTCATCGAAAAAATCCAATTTTACAAAAATCATTTTTATGCAAAATATTTATTATATATACTTCGTTGAAATTTATTTATGAAATATTATAATTCTTTGATATTTAACACTTTTGTTTACTATTAATGGATTTATATCTTGATTATCTACCTAATGGATGAAATGTAAGATTATATTCCTTTTAGATTCTTGTGGAATGGGCTCATTATGTAAATCAAGTTTGTGGTAGTCTAGATAACAACTTTGAAGTGCTTATAAGCCTTTACACAATATTTTCAGAATTGATTCTTTAGATAGTGGATAGTTGATTGTGAAAATAATTCGTCATTTGAATGTCGGGTCTTTGAGGTACGAAGGTTTTTATTCCCAATATGTTAATGACTATGAAGTAACATAAGGGTCATTTAATATACAACACTGCACTCGTTCTGGATTACAGTATTTTAAAATCATCACCCTTTTACTCGTGACTCACGTAACGGTTCTTACAAATTTGCTTTCAAAAAATTTCCAGCGTTCAGTATTAAAAGTTGCCACAAAATAACTCAAATCCCTTATGTTACGTCATAGTACTAGTTAAAGAATCAATTCTGAAAATATTGTGTAAAGGCTTATAAGCACTTTAAGAAGGTCTTGTGTGGACGTCGTTGAAACGGTTACGAGGTTGATTGAGGGGGGAAAACGGGTACTTTCTTAGAAGGGAAAGACGCCATCTTCGAAACATGCCTTCTAAAGCAGACCCACAATGCACTGCAATGCACTCGATCAAGTTTTTTCCTCAATCGTGGAATGATTTATAGCTAGAACAATTACAGTATGGTAGAGAGAAAGAGGGAGAGTTTGATGTGGTCGTAGGTATTTTTCTATCGAACTCTTTAACCTAGTTCAACAGTTCTTATCCTTGAGTCACAAATCACTACGGCTGTACCGTTATGTTTGCCAATATAAGTGGCAACATCAATAGCATTCATCTTTTGTTTGTCTGTTTTAAAAATTTTGCATTACTAATTTGTGTGGATCGTGCATTCAAAGAAATCTTAGTTTCTGAATTGCTAGTATTGTACCTTATAATTTTTTTTATAGTTTTTAGCCTCATGAGCTATTGACTTGTACACTACATGTATAAGCCTTTTCATAGTTTAAGAATCAATTCCACTGCGCATGCGATTTTATCCCGAATTTCTCACCTTCTTTTGTCTAAACCTTCTTTTGTTCTTAATTAAACGAAAGAAGGTGAGAAAAATTCGGGATAAAATCGCATGCGCAGTGGAATCGATTCTTAAACTATGAAAAGGCTTATTTGGGTTATGTGTCTAATAGACACCTTTTGCGAGACTGTTCCAACCATGTATACTGTATTACAGTTCCGTAGTATAAGTACCTATCATACGTGTTAGAGTGATTTTCATATGATCGTGAAAGAATAGGCAAACTAATAGTTAGTAGTAGACTCTAAACCAATGATTTTCTTTTGTTCTTTATCAACTATTACAAACTAAATGGTCTATTTTCTTTCACGGTCATATGAAAATCACTCTAGTAGGGTTGAAACCATCACAATCCTTTATAGATTAATATACTAACTTCTCATGGCTTTTTATTTCCACAAACTGGCCGGGTCATCGTTATAAGTAGTTTTTGGTGGACGTCAATCAAACAGTTTCCATGACGTCGGAAAATACAAAGGTTTCAAGTCCACGTGCTTTTATATCGCCATAGAAACGCCTTGATTGACGTTGGTCAAAACCTATTTCATAGCGATGACTAATAGGCCATTTCACGGATCCCGTTACTCAACCTCAGCCTCGTCAGCGTGTAATATATTCTTTAGAAATTGCCTACAACCTGTGAAATTTTTAAGTGTTTCAATTGTTCGTTGATGTGTAAATTCCTTTCATTACTGCGGACTGTAGTCAAATTCTAAAGAATCATTACACGCTGACGAAGCTGAGGTTGAGTAACGGGATCCGTGAAATGGTCTATTTGACTAATTTTCTGATATTTATAAACGAGTTTTTATCTCCATATGTTTAACCATATTCTTACTAATATTATCAATACAATATTTCAAATTCTGTACATAAGCACATTTTATATATATATGAAAGGAATTACGTTTGTACTGCTTAAATACATTTATTGATTAACATATATGTTTTGGTTTTAAAAGAAAGAAAATTTATTTTATTTCTTGGCTTTCAAATAATACAATGTATATAGTTTTTTGCAAAGAGTATCATTAATTATAATCATTTTTATAAATTAATGCCAATCACAGTTGGAAATACTAGCTGTATTGGCACTCAGGATTTCATACTAAACATCATACTAAACATACTAAACATGGTATAGTAACTAGAGCTTGAAAATAATCAGTTATTAAAGAACGTCAGCTTCGCACTGTCACTCGATGGCACCCATGACAGGAGGCACTGCAAAACAATATTTTCCCCTGGAAAAACTGAATTCTTTCTCATATTAATCAGATTAGATTAGATTCAATTTTTCCTGCCTCGTGTCATGGCTGCCATCGCGTGATGGTGTAAAGCCTCTCTTGGTCAGCCATTATAGCATGAAGATAGTGAATCAATGCTTAGAACCTTTGATAATCATGAAGCATTTTTGTCTAGCTTTGGTACAAAACAGCTTTTTTTATCATATCTTGTATAGTGTCGTTTGTCCCCAAGCTAGACCAAAATGCATTACGTTTATCGAACTGGGAAAGGCCTTTGCTATATTTACTTGTTTGAAGTAGATATTGAACATAATATAAGGTTATCTCGTCTTGATATAATGTATCCATGACAGTTAATGAATGAGCTTTTAACAGATAATCTTAAATTAGTCAAAATAAAAAATAATAATAATAATTGCATAGCTAGAAAGGGCAAGTTAAAATGAGTAAAATTATGAAGTTTGAGAGAAATAGGTTCAAAACTCGAGAAGATAGGATTGTTTCGAAAAATGTGAATTTGATAATAAAACCACCTCTTTGTCTACCAACAAATGTTTTCAATTTTTGAAACATTCATATATTCGCGATTTTTAAACTTGCATCCTTCAAACTGCATAGTTTATTTAATTTTACCATGCTTTTTTCATCTGTGATCATTATTCTTCTGTCCTTTGAGGTTTGGAGACCTTTGGATTACATTATGTAAGCTCGTTGTTTGAGAATAAGGAGTTCGAACTAAGGTTCAAGTGAATTTAATATTACTATATATAGTCTCATAACTACCATTCAAAAATACCAATAAATATCATGTAGATATTCATGTATTACCTGTCTACATATTGTTATTGCATGTGGTTCAATAATCGATAGTTATCATCTAGTAAGCGACAGACTATTAAATAATTGAAGAGGGGTTATATCGAGCAAGCACTTCTTTCCAGTAAAGAAATATCGAGCAAACGCCAAAATTTGCTAAATAATTAAATACCGTACGAAATAAATTCCTGCAATCTACCCTTGAAAGATCTAATGGACTATCCCTAACACCTTAAGGTCTGTAACTTCTCCCTGTGTTGGAAGAAGCATATTGGAAGCATCATTTCATTTTGAAGATTTGAATGCCGTTCATGTTGCTTGAGCAAATTTTGGAAATGTTTGAACTATGGAAAAAAAATATCATTAGCAGTTAGACTTGAAAGTGTACCAAAGTGCCAGATTGGCCATTGCTAGTAAATATCATATAGAAAAAATCAAGTAGTTAATGTTTTCCCATCGTAAAGATACAACATTTTGTAAGCTAGGATGCATTCACGTTAAACCGGTTCGGCTTGTTCAAAACATTAGTGGGCTATACCAATCAGGTCTATAAAACCGGTTTTGATCAACTCGAATTGCATATTTATTGGTGGCTCCTTTACGATATAGTCTAAGGCTCCAAGAAAAAGAATATGATAAACAGTTATCATTGAAGGACGAAAGGACGTAGGACGAAAAACATGGCCGTCGTGTTGGTTGACATAACAAGCTACCAAGACAATATTTTGTCAATCAACATGGCGGCTATGACTTCACATACATTAAGGTAAACTTTATTTTGGCAGGGTGACTTAGATTTTACATTTTTTGGCATCAAATTTGAAAGACCTTTCCTTCGCCCTAACAAGAAGCCACTGATGTGTTCGTTCTTGGAGCCATATGATATATTTAGCATAATTTAATAGTCATGTACTCTTTAATACTGTAAGCAATGAATTAAAATATGAAGTTCTGCATTGTTTTGAGTGATATTATTTAACCTGTGAAATAAAAATGTACTGTTTAATTAACGAGCAACAGTTTGATTTTCCCCAGACGTGAAATTCAACGAAACCATTTTTATGTCGGAATGATTCTATCGCCTATCGCTATTTGCGATTACGTTTTTTTTTTTTTTTTTTTTTGAAATAGGTGTATATTCACGGGCCAAGTGAAGCCATCTTAGTCTTCTAACTATGTTTCACAGGTTAAGTAAAACCATTCTAAGTTATCTATTAATCTTCGTATTAGACAAATATAGTACAAATATTTGAAGGGTTAAATGATACCTCTCGAGCTAGAAAATTATAGCCGACACTGTAATCGGTTTATGTTCAAATACTGTTACGAATGAAACTGTATAAAATGAAAAAAAGGTCGCTGACTTTTAAATTCAGCAAGTGATTGTTACTTTATATTTATGCTATCTTGTACAAATGGAATTTTATCCAATTATATCGACTCTAATATATAAATACATATTAACATATTTTTTACCACGACTATCTGTTTTTAGTGAATTAATTAATTTATTGGTCGTAATGGGCTTTTAGTGGATCAAGGGTTGTGTAGCAGTAATACACTTAGCCTGCGTAGCGGCCCAGATGGGGAGGGGAGGGGGAAGGGGTGGGGGGCCTGTGGAGAAGGGGACCCCATTCCCCCTCCTCCACCGGCCCCCCACCCTTTCCCCCCTCCCCTACCCATCTGGGCCTTACGCAGGCTATAATACACTCGCCTTTTAGCTATTTCACCTCTGGGGTCTTGGTAGTCTCCTACGCATTCGATATTAGTGTCGTCGCGCAACGCTAAGGGGAGTGAGCGTGGCGTGGCGTGCCGACAATTATAGAGCGTTTTCACTCACGTGAGAAGGCAGCCATAAACAATAGAAACTATGGGTTCTCTGGTTTTCCTCCCAAGTTGTGAATTAGCCATGCCCTGGCTATGATTAGCCAAGTAGTTTTTCATTGCTCGAATAATTAGAAGATCATTCCTTGGTGAGATTTACTGTTGATTTGCAGCTGCTAATGCAGTTTGATCCTCCAACCTGCCATCAAATATGAGTAGACTGGCTTGTTGGTTCCCTCTCCTGTGCCTCGGGGTTTTTTCCGGGTTCTCCAGATCCTCTCCTCGCAAGATTCGCAACTTATAGAGTTTCAAATGCGAACACCGTTCTCATAATGACTGACAATTGCACGAAAACAAGGCCACCCAGTCATCATTTCACAAAAAAGATATAAAAGCAAATGAAATGCGCACATGTAGTTACATACGAAGGCGGGAACAAGAAAAAACAAAAAGCACACAGATGTGTATTGATGGGTTCCAAGCATTCCCAAAATAGTTAAAAGACAAAAACATGACGGCCATTGTGGTACCGTTAACAATGGATGCTAATGAGAAATTTTTTTATTAAATGGTGCCAACATGGCCGCGATGACGTAACGTGCAAACGAAGAATTGAAAATCAAACAGAAAAAGCGAAATAGCAGGCTTCGTATCGAAGGCGGTGACAAGAAAAATCAAAAAGCACAGATCTCAGTTAAAAATCAAATAGAGAAAGGAGAATAGCAGGTTTCGTTTTGAAGGCGATGACAAGAACAAGCTACTGCAAAACCAACGTGATTTGCTGCGTTGAAGCTGATTAAAGTTCATTAAATACTTTTTTCACGAGTAGTTTTGTTGATGACAAAAGATAATGAGAGTGACAAAGGAGGGAACAGGTGGCCATCAAGTCAATAGAGCAATAAACTATATATTTGTATATTCATGCTTTTTTTTCTTCTTCTTCTTCTTTTTTGGAGCAGCAGTAAGGGGGACTCGCGGTCAATGTCAAAGATTTACGGGTTTTACAGGCGGTTTAAGGAAGGCGCCGGCAGCGGGAATAAGCCGCGCGCCGTGTCCTTACTGCTGCTGTGTTGGGAATCAAAGATAAGTGTTTATAAAAATGTACGATATATATACGATGCATGAATGTAAAAAGTTCACCAATGACTTCTGTATAATTTGCCTAAGATCCAAAGTTAACATACCTAAGCCCAAGGGTTTCTGGTGTTGTGGTAAGAAAATGCAAATAGAAGACGACACGTCAGCGCAGTGTTACGAATGTGGTAAGAATATTCGTAATGCCGTACCAAATGCTACCAGAGAGCAGTATTACGCCAATGGAGGTCGTAAGAAAACGCCATATAAGAGAATAAAATACTTCAGGGACTGGATGAGTCATATCCAAGGTTTACATCCGGTATATTTAAGCGACGAAGTAAAGAAGAAAATCATAGACCATTTAGAAGAGCCAACCCCACAAAGCCTACGGAAAGCGTTGAAAAAATTAAAGCTAGGGAAATATTACAAAGCTATTCCCTATCTTTTGTCTGAAATTACCGGTAAGTCTATTCCTGAGGTTTCTGATATGACAAAAGCCGAGTGGATGTTTTGTCGGCTGAATAAGGATATTCCTTATTATCCTGACGTAATTTACGAAATATTTTACAAAATAGACCCCAACCACCCCCTGTTAGGATGGATTCCGAGAAAATAAAAATGCAAAACTGGCGTTTATTTTGCCAGAAACCCCACTGGGGAATGCATCGCGCAGAACACCAAGCTATCCCCAGTGGGGTTTTTTGCATTTTGGGCTTACGGGGCTTATTTCATCCCGCGCCAGAGGCCCTCTAGTACATACACATATATCTTTCTTACGACCCACCAGAGGGTGAACTCCGGACAGCGTCCCGAGACACCCCCTGACTTTTCCAACTTTTCCTCGCGAAACCCCCCATCGCGGGGTTGAATCGCACTTTCTACCCCTCCCCCCACGGTTGCTGTGAGTGGGGGAGGCTTTTTTTTTCACTCACAGCAACCGGTCCAAATGCATCTACAGCGAGGCTCGAACTCGGGACTTTAGGCCTCCCCAGCCCCAAAGTCCACGATCACAAGCGAACGCCAGACACATCTGGATGCTTATGTATGTGAAAATTATTATATTTAATTTGCATATGAACCAGACAGCCGGCGTTCGATATGTAAATAGAATCCCGTCACGCTCTTTTCGAAGCAGATGTTTACTGAGCAAGCTTTCTTTGAAGCTCTTCTTTCGCTTCTTGATAGATCTTTTTGCGAGATTCCTCGGAAAGATCTTTTACGACTGTTTTTTTATTCCTTATGTCCGACTTTAATTTCTCGTATTTGTCTTCTTCGGCCAGAATAAGCGAGAATTCTACGTCGTCTATCTTTCTGTCACGCAAAGCCTTTGAGACAAGGTCGGTAATAGTATTTACTTTAGCCCTAGACAGAGCTATTGTCGTGTCATGCTTGGATATTTTCGTGGATAGCTTTTTCATAATACCCGTAGCAACAGCCGAAATAATACCACAAGCTGCCCCAACGCCGGCCAAAGGAACTCCAACGATTATTCCCGGCCCAGTAAGCGAAGTAGCAACGCCAGAGCCCGTTAACACAACAGATATGGATCCTGAAGTTATCGCAATCTTATGTAGCGTACTCCGGGCTCTAACGTACTTTTTTCTAACTTTTTCATAGTGTTTTGCCTGCCCTTCCAAGTAAGCCAGGATTAAGTTCGCTTTATTCAGACGAAAGTTTTCGGCGTTTAGTTCGTTAGGTGTAGTATAGGGAACATCTGGGTACAACTGAGGTGCTGATGGTATAACATCCATTATATATACTAATGTACGACGCTTTTGGGAATAACGTAGAGGAGCAGCCACATCACGACAACCGGGATTACTGGAACTGGAGGGCCTTTAGGAAGATGTTTCCGCATGCAGACCCTAGTAAGTTCGAAAGGAGACCCGATGGGATTTACTATAACGGCTCTAGGATGTACAGCAACGAGGATTTGAAACCTACGCTGGTCGATCAGATAGACAATCAACTGAAGAATTCTGGTTATATCGAACATAAGCCCGTGCAAGGTTGGTCAAAGGAATTATTGCTTGGTACCGGTACTTATCCGATACCCGCGGTTTCATTTGATGAACATCCAAGTTTGGATTTGACATTGAACATGCGGATCTCTAACAACCATTCCTTTCCGTTAAAGGTGCGAGATATCTTCAAAAACGTGCCCATTAATCATACCACCGCTAGGAATCTCATGAATGGTTAAGTGGTCCTAACATGCGTTATTGGCCGCAGCAACTAAACTTTGCGGTTTGGTGTGCCACTAGCGGCTGCGGTGTAAGTGCAAACTTGATGAAGAATTCAATATTCATGTTTCACTTCCACTTCACGGTTAGAAGAATACTACATGAAATGGGTGTTATTGCGCTGCCGGGAGATGCTGCGTTTTATCCTAGAGATAACAAATACGACGTTCCAGCCTATGACAGGCTTTGTAAGGAGTTTGGAGTTGTGGGAAAAGACTTTAGATGCACTACCGGTGCTAACAATGGCTTGGGGCATATTTGGGCTTATTGGGGGATTGGTGGACATGTGCTAAGCGATAAAGAAGTTCATGTGTTGAATCTACGATGGAACACTGGGTATCACAAAGAAACTCACGACAGTAGCACCTTCTTTGAACCAAATGCTAAGACCACTAAGGAAGTTAGAGACGGACCTCTGTTCAAAGACGAGGGTGGTAAGTATGCAGGGGCCAATCCACTGATTATTAAGATTACCAACGACGAGCAAACGAAGCAATATCTTAATTTCATACCCCCAGAAGGTAAAGGACTAACCAAAGCCGGCCTTGCCCGTTTGAACCGCAGCATAGAAGCTTACGTGTATTCTATCCTTGGAGCCCAAGTAAATACCCGATCAAATATAATTGGAAATACCGGCGCCGCAGAAGAGACGCGAGCCGAAGCCTTGGTCTTATTCGAAAGTTCGATCTTGGAGGGCGACATTAGCAAGGGCGTACAGCGTTACCAACTAGCTATACAAAATTCTAAGGCGAGGTTGGACTATGCAGTAGCCCCGGGTTGTTGGTTAATGCCTAGTAATTTATCTATAAATACTGGTTCTGTAGTAGGATACAACAACGAACTTCAACGAGCTACTAAGGATATGAAGTTTGGGGTGAACGACGTGAACTCTGACACTCTTAGGAACATTCCTCACTTCGTAGAGAAGCCAAAAAAGGTACACGAAACGAAGCTACCCGTAGTTAAGAAACCATCAAAGAAGGTTATGCCTGCGATACCTGAGGAATATGACCATAACTTACTAAAGGCCGGCTTAGCAGCTGCAAGCATTGGTCTGAGTTATTATATATGGCGATGAACAACCCTTACGTAACTGGAATAGATTGTGTTTATACGACTTACACAGGCGAGAAAAAATACACCCAGGCATCTTGGGTTGATGTCACGGGCATGTCCGTGAATTTGAACTACTCAGGAAAGAAGTTAATCCTTTGTAGTATTTGCATTGGCACGAGCAGTCACGCCAACGTGGGCTTTAGGTTTCTAGATGACAAGGGTATACTGCAGCCTATGAGAAATAAGACAAACAACAGGGAGCCTGTGCATTTTTCCGCAGAGCCCAACCCCGGCAGCCTTGAAAATCATTCCGTTTGGACTTTTCATATGGTCGCCGATTGTCATGGGAAGGTAAAGCTGCAAATACGTGTAGACGATAGTGGGAGCGTTTGCATAAATAGCATAGAGGATCAAAGAAACTACGCTTATAACCACGCAACCATCAGCACCCTTACGGTAATGAGTCTCTAGACCTGAAATATATGAATCCGCATACGAAAGAGGACTGGTTCTTACATTATTTAGAGGAGAAATCGCATGGATGGGGTGATAGTTGGCGAGACACCGGGCTGTGGGTCGAGGTTGGAGGCTTGGGATTGATTATTTGCACTATTAGCATGACCACGTGGAATAATTGCAACGCCGGGTTTAGGATTCTTGATGAAAACGACCGCCCATTACTACCCTACAGGAAAAAGATAAATACCAGGCATCCAGCCCATTTTTCGGCGGAGCTTTCGAACAAATCTGTTGAAAAGCTAACGCCGGTAACTTTTCACATGATAGCTAATTGTCAATATGCAAAGCTTCAAGTTCGTCCCAGTGATGCCGTAGGATCATTTAAAGGTATAATTGAAATAAATGGCGTTATTAACACATCCGGAGGGACAACGAATGCTGTTTACAATCATAAGCCCATTAGCACTATGACAGCCATACCCTTGATACCAAATTATCAAGGCGGCGCGAATACTATCTTTACTTATCCCCAGTCGAGAACACCTCGGGCGCCCGACGACGATAAGCCCCCAGTAATACACAAGAATAAGATTAACCCTTCATCTTCTTCAGGAGTACCACTCCAATAGCGACGACCAGGATCCAAATGTTATTCCCCACGAACTTTAACAGTTCTCCGCCGGCCCTAAGTGCCAAGGAAACAACCGAACCCAGCAGCCCAGGCAAGCCGGCTGCCATCTTTTTTCCCAAGTCCGTTAGTCCCTTACCTAACTTGCTTACGCCCGCGCCCGTAGCCTTAAGTGTGCTAAGGATTACGCCTACCACGCTGGAAATAGCAACCGCAAACGCCAGTGGAACGCCATACTTCAAGAGGGCTCTTTTTACCTTTTCCTTGGTGGTAAGCCCCAGCTCCTTTTCCAGGTTGTCCTTTTGTGCCTGTAATTCCGCAAGGCGTATTTCAAGCGTATCTACTTCCTTTTGAGCTGCCTCCCTTTCCTCTTCGGAGCGAGCTTGGTCCGCAACTACTTCTCGCTGCCGCTCTATTTGCCCCTCCAGGTCTTCGATAGCCTGATCTCTTTGCCGGATTTGTTCCTCCTTAGCATTGATTTCAGCCATCAACCGTCGCCGTTCCACTAAAGAGCCGGCTATGGTGGTTTGCAGGTTATCGGTATCGTCTTTAATTAAGTCTAACTCTTGCAGGGCGAGGTTAAGAGCCCTTTGAGTTTGATTTCTTTCACGTCGAATTTGGGTTCTTTGGTCTACCAGCTCCCTTATTTCTTGATTTTTAAATTCGACTTCCCTCCTATGCGCGTCGGCAAGCCGCTGGTTTTGCTTCATGTATTCCTCCTCCCTTTCTTCCAACGTTTCCCGCAGCGCTTCCACTGAGGCGCCAGAGCTTTGGGCTTCTCCTAAGTCCTCCCGTGCTTTGTCTAATTCGCGCAGGGCCTGATCCACCTGATTTCCTATTTCTTTTATTCTTTCATCTTGATGGGCGGACTTCTTTTCAGCATCGGCAAGTAGCTGACCTTGCTTTGCATATTCTACATCTTTTTCCCTTAACTCCCTTTGCAGATCCGCGGCACGTTTTTCCGCGTTGGTCCTTTCGGTTAAGTTGTGCAGCCTTTCTAACAGGCTTCTAGTAGCACGCTGAAAGCCTCTTAATCTCAAGACGTCACCCCTAACGTTGCCCTCCTCATCAAAGAGGTTTTGCGGTTTTGTCCAGCGGTCTTTGTCGGGAAATCTTAAGTCTTGGACGCTTATGAGGACTTTGTTTCCCTTTTCCGTGAGCTTTACGTCGTCAGCATCAAAGTTGTCGTAGCGCAGCTCTAGCTCCTGCTTTGCCCACTCTACGGTTTCCCGCGCGGCTGCTTCCGGCTCGCCCATGTTTTGAAGCTCTATGTGCTCACGCGGAAACGTGTACTTGCGTGCTTTGGGATGTCTTAGGGCCTTTGCAATCCTATCCCTTAGGAAATCGTCGACTTGTTGGGTGGGAAGCAGCGGTTCTTCATCACCGTCGTTAATGTCAGCCTGACCTTCCTCAGTGGTGGGATCGAAGTCGGGGTCTGTTCCTTCTACTTCCATTATATATGATAAGCTCAAAGTTAAATCCCAACGTATTACCTAAGCAGGTTGGCGGGCTGAAAGCAGAACGCACCTTTCATCGGGTCACCTTTACCCCTTCTAGCGCAAAGCCAGGGGAGACGCTGTACGTAGGCGTGCCCCGCCTAACGGATAACCTAGTCTTAGTTCCTGGCACCTTGGCTTTAAGGTTCGACCTAGCAATACAACCAAGCACCAAGGACAAGCGCTATACCGTCAATAATGTGGGTAGGAACCTCGTCTCTAAGATGAGAATCAAGTTCGCAGGGGAATCCCTCTTGGATTTGAATAGGTACGATTTGTACACCACGTATAAGGATCTGTGGCTAACAGCCTTCGACCGTGCACAAAAGATAGAGCAGGGAATTGGAAGCGTTATCCTTCGTAAGCTTCGCAGTGAAACCAACCCAGCGCCTACGGACTCCAGTGGAGCAACCGCAGTAGCAGACGCGACGAGGGTAAAGACCGCCTATGGTAGCAAGTACGTTATCCCTTTGGACTTCGAAGTTATCACAAACCATGGTGTGTATTACCCCAGACAGTTATCCGAGTTACAGTTTGAAGTAACCTTGGCGGACACTACGAACGTCATTGGAGGCATGGACAGCGCAATTAGCGGGGCTGTCGATCCTTATTCTATCACCAACTTAGAGCTGCAGTATGAGACCGTGTACAGCGAAGAGCTGGCCCGTAGCGCTGGCATGGAATACAGCTCCGGAAAGGCATTCTTATACGACCACGTGGTGATGTACAAGACGTTTAGCTTCTTGGATAAGACGGATGAGGTTATCAACCAAAGCATTAACCTCCCTAGACGTAGTTTGACGGGGTTGATGCTGGTGTTTGCCAAACCCTATGAGGCTGGTAAGCGCAACTCCGAGGCCTTTCACAACCCCAACATTACTAACGTGGGGGTCAACATAAACGGCGTTCCAAACAAGGTCTACTCGCAGGGGATAAAGCCCGCAGACGTGTACAGAGAGGCCATGCGCAAGTTTGGCGACCAAATTAGCCCCGAGGAATTCTTTAAGGATAAGTATGCGCTGTGGATTGACATGCGCACCATTAACGACGAAGACCTGCATGGTCAGGGTTTACGTCTAGTAAATACGCAGGATGGCATAACATTGGAGATCAAACGCACCAAAAACACCAGTGCGAGCGACGGCGACAAAATAAACTGCTACGTCTTCGTCGTGTCTGACGCGCAACTGAGCGTAAAAATGAATCAGCTAAAGAGCGTTGCATATTAATGTTAAAATATTTCTTAAATATACAATGCTTCGCGTATTTGAAAACAACGACACCAAACTGCAATGCATAGTGCAAGGCGAAACTTTGTACTTCAAAGCAAAGGAGGTGGCTTTGGCGTTGGGCTATGAGCGCCCTAGAGATGCAATTAGAGCACACGTATCTGAGAAATACCAGAAAAAATGGGTTGATCTACAAGGGGCTGCGAATCACCGCTCCTTTACTACGCAACCAAATGCCGTGTTTATATCCGAACCTGGTTTGTACGAACTGATATTTAGCTCCAAACTACCCAAAGCTGTGGAGTTTCGTGATTGGGTCTTTGAGGAAGTCCTACCCGCGCTAAGGAAAACGGGTAAATATGCAATAGAAAGGCGGTTTGGCGGCCCAAACAAGTTAGTATTCAAGATCGAAAATGAAGCCGACCTACACGCGAAGGTCGTCGACTACACACGTAGGTTTTACCCCGATTTCATCATAGCGCCGGGTCTTGGCGAACTTCAAGATTCAGACAGCAAGCGAATAACCTGCTGGCGAAAAGGCTACCAAGCCGGTCAACCCGACCTTTTGATCCTAAATGCGCATAAGAAATACCGCGGGTTGTGTATTGAGTTGAAAACCCCAAAAGGAAACGGCGTCTTATCCGCGAAGCAATCTAAGAAAATCTCACAGCTTGACGTAAATGGTTACCTAACGATGGTTAGCAACGATTACGACATCATCTGCCGTGCCCTGATGGATTACGCGGATGGCATTCGTATCCCCTGTAAGGGCTGTGTAAAGCGGTTTAAGTCCTACGCCACTTTGAAAACGCACCTAAAGATATTCCATAGGTATAATGAAGCTCAGCTTGACTCACTGGCGTGATCTTGTCCACGGTAAAGCATACGAAATAAAAAATTACGTCGTCTTCGAAGACATCGACCGTTTACGGTTAGTCCTCAAAGACTTAGAAGGCAAGGAATATTCCCTTTGGGCGCCGGATTGCGTGCGGTACGTAATTCAGGGCGAGGAATTCACCCACTTACGCAGCTATGGTAAGGTAAATGGCCGATGGAAGTTTGACATTGAAAGAAGAGTCACTCCATCTCCTCTTTGTAGTTAAGCGCGTCTGCTAAAGTCCGCTGCGCTTTAGGATCCGCGGAGCACCAATGCCCTACAAAGGATCCTTCCAGGAATGCACTGCCGCAATGAAGGCAGGTGTATTTTTTACGCGGCTTACGAGGGGTAATGCAGTCGGCAGGTAGTTCGCAAGTAATACAGTCCATATATTGAAAGGGCGATTAGAATGCCTCCCAGAAAGGCGGCTGCGTAGGCTAGCATATACCTTTTAAAAGGGGTCCTTATATTTATTAATGTATCTTCTTTTCTTATTGAGTTCTGCATACCTTCTCCAAAAGGGGTTCTTATATTTATTAATGTTTCTTCTTTTCTTCTTAATAAACCATCAAAGAATATTAATAAATATAAGAGTGTGTTTTGAGACTCTTTGCGCAAGCCCTGCTTTACTAATCCTTACGGGCTTTCCTTACCTCCATGTTTTGAGCATGCCAATCATCAAAGCGATCCAAGTACTCCTTAAAACCGCGGGGATGATGTTGCGGGCACAAACACTGCCAGATATGATCATCTCCTTTCCTTAAACCACCACACGCGTCACAGGGCGCACTCCAATACTCTGCGTTCTCCCAGCGCGTACCTTCGGCGCGGTCGAACTCCGTAAAGCGTTGGTCTATTTCTTTCTTACGAAGAGTTAACTTCCTTATGGTTTCCGCTGGGCAACATCTCGCAGCGATATCACCATGCTCCTCGCATACGACATCCAAATCATAATTACCACGACATCTATGTTGATGCCATGCGTCGGTTAAGAGCTCCCCACAGCGCGCACACACATCCTTTAAACACACCCTATTTTCTTGGTGGTATTGCAACATTTGGGGCGTGCTAAAGAGCCGATTGCAATCAGCACAGCGTCTTTCCTTAGACTTCAAACACACCCTTCCTTCCACGTGATATCGCAGCGCCTGTTTACTGCTAAACTGTCGGCTGCAAGTGCCACAGGTGGTGACGTTATCCACCTCTTTAAAACATACCTTCTTTTTTTGGTGATATTGCAAAGCCTGTTTGCTACTGAACTCCCTGTCGCAATCCTTACACTTCATTATATAATAAGAATTTATTAACCCTTATAAGGGATACTTAATAAAGTCCTGCACGCTTTCTTTTGCCCAACCGGCCATCGTCAAAAGCGCACCAAACCTTTCCGCGCGCTTCAGACCGCACATTTCATCGTACAATTCCTGCACGCGCTCTTTCAGCCGATCGATCTCCTCCCTTTGCATTTCTATGGTGTCTCTTTTATCTTTTGCGTCGGCGACAATTCTTTGCACTGCTTCCACTGGCTCCATCTATATATGAACCCAGATCACATGCCTTGTAACGCTCTGATAGTAGGACCCACCGGCTGCGGCAAAACGCAGTTCGTAGTGGAGCAGCTATTAGGACCCTTTAGATACCGTTTCGACTACATCGTGCTATTATGCCCCACCTACGTGAATAACCGCACCTGGACGGGCATAGGAGTGAAAGATGACGACTTCTTTGTAGATATCTTAGACCCTAACGAGTTATCTGGGCATCTTAAGTTCTGGCACAAACAATTCCCTAAAGATACGCAGACGCTCCTCATACTGGATGACATCGCCTGCGGGGACGACGTAAAAAGACGCACCTCCGAATTAGTGAAGCTCGCTTTCAGCGGTAGACACGACAATATTAGCGTTTGGTTGCTCTCGCAGCAGCTTACCAGCGTCTCTAAGCCTTTTAGGGAAAACATAGGTTCACTTGTCGTATTTTATACGCCGAGCAAGTCTGACCTGGAAACCATCTTAAGCGACTACGGCGGGGAGATAAGTAAGGAACAGTTGCATGAATACATGCGGCATTTAAAAACGCACCAACATTCCAAGATGATCTTCTCCTTAAGGTTTCCTTATGACGTTAATGTATATGGACATTGAGCAGCTCTTAGATGAAGTCCCCACACAGTTAGATGAAAGTAACCTCAAGGAACAACTTAACATCCTGGTGTCTTCTGGGAAGTGCAAAGAAATGATAGGCAAGGAACTTACCCATGAGCAGGTTAATAAGTTGTCGGAAGAAGAAGTCAAGAAGTTCCATAAGAGGTACGAGGCCGCCCTTGCAAGTAAGACCACGGACGCCGTAGCAGACTCCGCTATCCGACTTGCCACCAAGCTCCTCGGACTTGCGCTGCCCATAGACGACGTGGAGCAACTGCGGAAGGACATAAGCGAGGACTATGTCATCGCCCAAGAACTTAAGATAACCTGTGGGTGGCTGTCTTTGAAGTGCGGTAAGTTAATGGCAGTCGCCTCTGCGGCACTTCACGTAGCTCAGCACGTCGACTTGAAGGAGGTACTGGTGTCTTGGAAGGACTTCAAGAAGGACAGAGAAGTCGAAAAGGTCTTCCAGGCGGCACTTGCTGAGGTACCTGATCAAGTCGCCTCAAGTACTTCTTAAGTACTTACTTAAGTCATCCTCAAGTACCTAGTTAAGTCATCCCTAAGTACTTGGTCAGGTCGCGCCCAGGTTATTTCCAAGTCGTCCTTAAGTCGTTCCCAAGTACTTATCAAGTCCTTCAAGTCCTTAGATATAAATGAGCGAACCAGAGTCGAAGATAGAGCAGCCCCAAGAGGAGCAACGAATTACCAAGGCTAAATCTCCAGGCAGAGTTGCCGCGGGAAAGAAGCTCGCGGAGATGAACAGGAAGAACAAATCCAAAAAAGAAGAAAAGGTGGAGGAAAAAGAAGAGGAATCCTTTATTAATCCTGGGTACGTCATTGGCGCGTTAGGAGTCGCTATAGCAGCAGGCAGCCTCTACTTACAATGGCGGGCTACGAAGCCAAAAGTAAAGTGGGAGGCCGCAACATATCACGCACCTGTGGAACCGGCTGTTAGAAAAAGTAAGATCCCTGAAATGGAGTAGATTTATCACCCGCGGCGACCTAGATTTTCCTTCTCGCTTTGTAATATAATGTCGACCGCGTTGTTAAAAACTGTTGAAGAAGCAGCTATTATTACTTCCATCGTTGCGGGTATTGGTTGGGTAGGTAAGAAAGTGCTCAAAGAAGACTTTACTGAAGACCCAAGCAAGAGCTTCGCTAATTTTGCTAAGATGACCGCTGCCGTAGGCGGGGCTATCATGGCAAAGAATTACCTACAGAAGGAAAAGTACATTCCTAATGTATAAATGGCTAGCGTGGTCGTAGGTGGAGTCGTTGCAGCTTTAGCATTCACTGGAGCTAATTATGGTGGTCAGTATTTGGATAGATTAGTCAGAGGCGACAAAAGCGGAGATTTAGCCGCTGAGAGGAAAAGGCATGATTTAGCGCTGGAGAAATATCAAAGGGACGTTGCAGCTTGGAATGAAAAAAGACAAGCTTACAGGGATTGGTTGGACAAGAACTACCAAGACAAAATGCAGGCGGATAAGAACTTCGAAAATACAGACTACGCCTTTAAGCTTTATGCGCAAGCACACCCCGCGGCATTAACGGGGTTAAGAAAGCCTCAGTTTAAGAATTACTATCAGCCTTCTAAGAAACAAAAAGACAATGAATTGGTATTTGTAGGAGTTGCAGGGCTGGCAGGAGGCGCGGCTTTGGCGTATCTAATATAATGATCGTCTTTTTGGAAAGCGATAAAAATAACTTTACCACTTATTTAAATCCCCCCATTAAAGCCCATAAGGTTCGGCTCATAAGTTGCTCTTTGTACAATTGTTGGTATAACCTGATTAGGGGCATAGTCACTGAGCATACAGGAGGATCTAACTATCAAGCCGTATTGCTGCCCGATGGACATTATACACCAATCACACTGGCCAAGGAATTAGCAAAACACGGTTATACTCTCACCACAGGATTGCCGCACGAAATGACCCTCAAACATAATATGTCAAATTATTCAATGACTTTTGGAAAGTCTGACCCATTGGGATCTTTATTATGTGCCTCAGGCAAGACGATTACCAACACAGCCATACCTGTGAAATGGCAAGTCGCATCCTCTTACGAAGTCTATTGCGATTTAGTCCATAGTTACAACAATGGAGAAAAGTCTTCTCTTATGTCCAAGTTTCTGCCCAAAGGTAATCCATTTGACCCAGTAGAATACACTCCCATTTCTTTAAGCTATGACTTGTCTAATTTGGTAGAAAGCATAAACATCACCATCAAAGTGGACGGAAAGACGGTGGATTTTAACGGACGCAAGATCAATCTCGTCCTGGAATTCATATAATGGGCCGCGTAGAGGACAAACTTAAAAGGATTTACTATGGGCCTGAAGGCTATTGGAAAGGAGCGTCGGCCATCAAGAAACTCGCGACCGCGGCCAGGTTATCAGACGAAACGGCTAAGAACTGGCTAAGAAAACAAACCCTCTGGCAGGTTTATCTTCCCGTGCCTAAGTACATTCCCAGGCCCAGCTTCACCGTAAATACCCCTAATGAAGTTCATCAGGCGGATTTGCTTTTCTTGCCGCACAACAAGGTGCGAAAAAAGACCTATAGATACGCTTTGACCGTAGTTGATATCGCAAGCAGATACAAGGACGCCGAACCCATAACCAGCAAGGATTCTGGGGAAGTCGCAGAAGCCCTAGGTAGGATTTATAAGCGCGTCTTGAAATGGCCTAAGCTGCTGCAAGTGGATGCGGGGACGGAGTTCATGGGCGTGGTTACAAAGACCCTGAAAGACCACAGCACTAAGATTAGGAGAGCCGAAGCTGAGTACCACAGGGGTCAGAGCATCGTCGAAAGATTCAATAAGACCTTGGCCGAGCGTCTCTTTGGGTACCAGTATTGGAAAGAGCTGGAAGATCCCTCCAAACGCAACAGGGAATGGACCCAGAGGCTCCCCCAGGTCGTCGCGGCTTTGAACAACGAGGCGGCCAGGGTTACGGGAATGAAACCCAAGGATGCCATAAAAAAGAAACACGTAGAACACAAGTCCTACGTCAGAAGTTCAAGGGCGGTCGGACTGAAGGAAAAAAAGCTCCCCCGCAACATAGTGGTCAGATACCTCTATCAGCCGGGGGAACTCGAAGGTGGCAGTAAGAGAGCCACGGATCCTAACTGGTCTTTGGAAACGTATGAGATTTCGAAGTCCGTCACCAAGGAAGGGCAACCCGTGTTGTATTACCTAAATGGCCTAAGTCGCGGATTTGTCATGGAAGAGCTGCTCATAGTCCCCAAAGACTCAGAGTAGCGCAGCACCACGCGCCCGATTACACTCTAGGCATGTCAGTCTTACGTTGCCTCTACAATGCCCGCGTTTATTATTTATGCGATCCACGGAGAACTGCTGATCGTCATTTGGGTCAAACCTCCATAGTAGAGGTATGTTACACTTGGCACACCGCGCCCCTTTCTTATAGACGTCGTCCACGCATAGGTCGAACGTCATATCTTTTTCTTCTTCGTGCCGCTTGTAGCGAAGGAGTTTCTTAGCAATGTTCTCTTTGGCTACGTCCTCTGGCGTCTTATCGTAGCGCAGTTGCGGACCCCAGGCTCTATTTAGTTGCTTGGCATATTCTACGCGACTTACGGCGGTGTAGATAAGGTTGCTCCAACACAGCCGCTGGTCTATGATCCATAAGGTTTCTTTTATGGTAAGCCCTTGCGCGCTGTGGACTGTCATACAATAGCCCAAGCGCCAGTCTGGATGGGAGGTTATTTTATCCACCTTTTCTATGGGTACCCAGGCTTTGTCATGCGTTACCGCGTTCTGCAGTTGGATGTCGGTACCAGGTACCCAGACGTCTCTTTTTTGCATGCGGGTGTCGTGGGGTTTATAACAAACAGGTACGGGATGTGTAGGGAAGCGCTCTCGGTGTATATTTAGCAAGTCTTTCTGTATGCGAGACTGTGCTGCGCGTTTGCTGCTCAGCACCAGATCCTTTGGATACCATGTGTGAAGGAAGTCCTCGTAGGACTTCGCTCGTACCCTCTTGCGTAGTATCTTGTTTTGTTCCGCGTCACTAAGGCCCCGAAGTTCTGCTTTCAGGTTTCTTATTTGATCCTTACTGCGGTAGTCGGTGTTAATTTCTTCGGAGTGGTCTACCATTTCTTTTAACCATTTATGGGGCATCTCTCCGGTTATTGGAGGAGGCTGGCAAGGATCTCCGGCGAATATCACTTGACACTTTCCACGGAGGAATTCTACAAATTCCTGCAGGATTTCTAAAGGAACGGTGCAAATCTCATCCCAACGTATCACCGGGGGTATGTCGTGGATGGCTTCTGGTACCCACTTTTGACCATTCCAGCGGAAGAAGCTGTGGTAGGTCTGCGCGTCGTAACCCATCTCCGTTAATTCTCTTTCCAGACGGTGCGTTGGCGTTAACACCTTTATCTTTGGAAAGAGTTCCAAAACCCTGGTAGTTTTACCACTGCCTCCCGTTCCGTAAAGGTAAGAGAAGCGTTGGTAAGAGATTGGGTCCGCAACCGACGGTAGAGGCTCCCCGGTTGGTTCCACGCTACCGTAAAGATGTTCTCCGTGATATTCTACACGGCCTCTCCATGCTTTTATCTCCTCATCTTTGACGCGCCATTGACCACTTTCTGCGAGTTCGTCGGCAGTGTAGAACTCCTGCATCTTCTCTAACACTTCTGGCTTTACATACAAGGAACCCGTGGCTACGCGTGGGATGTCCTCTTTGTCAAACCGTAGCAGCATTGCTAAGAGATTGATGTGCGCATATGCTAGCATGCTGGCACGCAGATGGTAATACTGTGGTCGATGGTCTTGGTAATAACACAGCGCATTCCATTTCTGTTCTTTTTGACCTTCTATGAAGTAGTCCCATTTCTCTACGGATACCATTGTTCCTTGGTCATGTGCACGTTTTATGAGGAAGCTTAGTTCACCTTCGTCTGTTATCAAGCGACGCTGCATATGTTTTTCGCCTTCTTTTGCGCCCTGTGTGAATTTACCTATGACCACACGCGCTGTGGGGTTGTGCTCTGGAAGCCATTGTGTAAAGGCGCTATGGCAGAGTATGGCTTCATGCGCTGTGTATTTTAAAAGCTTGCGCTCTTCGAGGAACTTCAGTAGGGGTATGGGTATCCATTCTTTCTCCTGCAGGTGCTTCCCATACCACGCGTAAATTATGGGATGTAAGTCTTTTGCTAACTCCCAGGTGGTCAGTCTGATGAACCCCGTTGCTGGTGCGTCGTAGTAACCCGGTAGTGACACCCTAAAGAATTGGGAGTCTGGATGTCCGTAACGGTCATAATACTCCTTACAATCCCCAAGGCCTTTGAAACTGGCGGGGTAACAGTGTTTCATATCCAACGACACGTACTCGTCTTCGTTGTACTCCATATTCCAAAGACCGCCGTGACCGTGTTCTACGCAAGCTTTGGAGATATCTTTGAACTCTTTTGGGGTAGGTTTCCAGCCGTTCCTTTTCTTCGCGGCTAAGAAGTCCAAGCTGCGAGAGCTGAGCACTTCGTCTGAAAAGTCCTCACCAAGGGTTTCGCAGGCGCTTTTAATGCGTTGATGTTCCACTTCTGGTCGGTATAAAGTACCATCTTGCGTCATGAATTGACATCCTTCTGAATCCATTAACCAAATAGAATTCTCATGAACTAATTCTGTCAATGGGGAATTCTTATAGACCTTTGTCTCCTTCTTTCTTGGGAACCTCAACTCCCTCCACGCGTGCGCGTTGTGTTGGTAAATGACTATGGGAGCACCTTTGCCTTCGTATTTATGCGTTCCTGGGTAAATAAAGCCGTCGGTGATATCTTTCACATGGATTCGCCTTCCTAACGTGGTTTCCAACTTCTTGATGTTTTCGATGGTTCCTCCAGTTTTACGAGTAGAATGCTCCCATTTCCTGATGGCTTCTCTTCTTTTTGGCGTAAGCTTACCACCCCGAGAGGAATCCTCGAAAAACTCCCTAACCAGCTTCCCAACGCAGTTACCAGGATGTCGCATTGGTTTAAGCTTCTTAACGTCCGGCTTCTTAATTTCGTATGCACCGTAGATGACCACGGTAACCGGGTAAGCGACCTCGTAGAAGAGCATGTCTATTCCCTCAAGTGCTCCCGGTCGTGTGTGCTTATTCAAAACGAACAGGTTCTGCTTACCAGACGCTCTGATAGGATTACGACCCTTTTCTATTATCCACTCACCGTCTAAGTACTTTACGAATGTCAACTCCAAACGGTAGTCACCGGCCGGCATTCTGTTGATTATCTTTTCAGCCATTTTGTGATTCATAGTTTTGTCTGTCTTTCCCTCCATAAATGTAGCGAAGACAAAGTCAGCGTCTGAGTCATCCATCACCTGATTTCCGAGCCTGCGCACAGTTTTGTTTTGAATGTCGTTGATGGTGGCCATGTATATCTAAGGAATATTTTAACCTCCGTTTGCGATACCAAAATACCCGTAAATCTGCTGTACCCGTCTTCGTAAATCCGCGAGTTAAACCCGTATATCTTTGGCATCGATCGCGAGTCCCCCTACCTGCTGCTTTTGGCATGTGCGTTTTACTCATACAAAAAGTGGTTACTGTACATTTTTTTGCACTCGTTTAAAACGATTGCAGAAAATGTTAAGCGCAAGATGAATAAATTCCATAACTAAAAAGAAAAGTAATTTACTTGAAATTTTCCGAATCGTTTGACTTATATTAGTAAGACGATGTATGGCTTCCTGAAAATATACGTTGATTAAAAGTTTGATTACCAATGAAGTAAGATGTTTTTGTTAACTATGACAATAATAAAAATATTTATAAAGCGCCATTTCCGTCAGATTAATGGCGCTATTACAAAAACACAATTCATATTATTTTTAAAGTAAAAAAAATAAAAAATAATTGAACAAAATCAAAAAATGAAATAGAATATAATTCATAAATGTACTTTCAAAAAAAACAAACGTTCTTTCCGTTTCAGAAGATATTTAGTTACGTTCGGCTATCCGGTCCTTCTTTCATGCAGCATATAATAAAACAACTTTCAAGCTTTTTTTTAAGAAAAAAGGACTCGAACGTGTGCTCTTGAGCAGCTAAATACAATACAAAAATGAGTATTTTTTGTAAGAAGAGATTTTTTTTATAGTTAAGAGCAAATACGAAGATGGCTTTCGCGGTGACAGCCACAAGAACTGACACTTAATTGCATTATGTATTGAATACTTTATCAAACTGTGACGCGCGAAATAAATATTTATAAGCAAGCTGTTATAGATATTTGTTCAAAAAGTAATGTTTATGTATTCGTGCTAGGAAAATATTATATTAATTGAAAAAAAACTCAACTTAGTTGACCAATATAATAAAAAGGATATTTATTTATATATTTATTATCAATAATGGTAGGAGAAGAAAGTTTTATGCTTTTCCATCGATTTATCCTATTTTTGGCAGTCTATTAAACAGTTTACCTTGCACTGTCATGCCGTGACACTGAACAGCCAGCCAGCCAGCCAGCCAGCCAGCCAGCCAGCCAGCCAGCCAGCCAGCCAGCCAGCCAGCCAGCCAGCCAGCCAGCCAGCCAGCGAGCAAGCGAGCGAGCAAGCAAGCAAATGGTTTTGTTTGTTGCAGAAGAATAGCAGTTATAATGGTGCATGCAAATGAGATGCAAATAATACAACAAGCATTGTAGCGACCCGATAGCCTCACTCGTATGATTCTTAAAAGAAAATCGTCTCATTGCCGGCTCAGCTGTAATAACAGCTATTGAAAAGCTCACACGACCTTGGCTCGTATCACCCAGTGGTCAGTGGCGAGTGCATGAGCTAGGACTATACAACTCATGCCCCAAGTTGACCTCTCTCGTCTCCCGTGGAGTTTTGTATTCGAGTGTAAAGATACACAGTGTACTTTGAGAAAGTCTACGAACTATTAACGCGGATCGGTATTAAAGTTTTGTAAAGGTTTCTTTCACTCAAAGCCTGAACACACACACTAAAAGCCTTTTTACAATCCAAGTATATTGACTGTCAATATCAAGAGTATGAGCTATTCATAGAGCTTAATTAAATGTATACACATACTACTTTAAACGACTCTGCCACTGATATTAAATTGATACAGGTCCTACGAATGATTAGGTATAAATAAAAAATATAATGACTTTGAATTGTGGTTCCAAATCAATGTTTAATCAGCTATCAGAATGCAACGTCCCGCTCATTAGTATTATTTTCGTTTCAACAAAAAGAAATCACGTATTGTGGGGACGTCCGGGGGAGATGGTCGGCGTGTGCGTGAGAGACGGGGATTAAGTGCCTTTTATACCGCCTAAGTTAGACAGTACTACATTGTTTAAGCGTCACGGACAGCACCATACCGGCTGGCCTCCCCCAGTTTTAATATGAATTTTTTGGGCATAAATACGGGGGTTCCACTGCGGAATTTCACTGTACAATGTTACCCAAGATGAAGACGTATATCTTGTTATCCTTTTTGGCTACTGCTGTTTTTGCAGGCTTTGAAGGTAAAGCTCAAATTTTACATTATTTAGAGTGGAAGGGTTTCCCACCGGCATAGAGCTTCATATCCGTAACGATTTATTTAGATAAAAATATTAATATATTTTTTAAGGGTTTAAAAAGTTTTTTGGGGTTATGTTTTTTTCTTAAATTGCTACTTAACGGCATTTAATTCGGCTGAAACTTTACTGGAATAATATTTATGGTTATAATAAACAATGGCTAATGTTTTTTCTCGATATGCCGGCCGATAATGGACAGTATTATATTTTTACTTTTATTTTTAATTTTTGTGATCAAAATATCCGCTAGTTTCATACTCACTTAGCATTGTATAAAAGAGACGAACGAACTAATTCACATCAGAGGTAATATACGTTCGTTCAATAAATAGAAATAAAATATACCAATACCCTATTCACACCTAAACGTGTTTAGTTAAACTATGTTTTCATTAGGAAAAAAATTGAGAAACTAGAAACCTACAATATAATGAAACTTTCTAAAATATTGTCAGAGCAAGACAAAGGATAGTTTACATGCATTATTTCACCAAATATTGTGCAGTGTTCATAGGTAGTTTTCCAAACCTGTTTAGTTAAACCACTTTAAAACATGTTTAGGCCTTGGTGTGTATGGGGTACAAGAATTTGTTTTAGTCATAGTTAATGAAAAGAAATATGCATGGTTTGGAAACTCCATAGAACAAAGCCATTGTTTTGCGTTTGAAGTTGCACGGCGCACAATGAACCAAAGCAAGTATGGATTTAAAAAAAAAAAGATTTCCTTATTATTTTCATGTTTTGAAAGTGAAAACTTTCATTCGATGACCAAAAAGCCATGCGGATAAATATTTCCGTGCAGATACAGTTAAGTTACTAGATGATAAATAAGAAAGCATGAAAATAGGCAATTTCTTTTTCAACAAACAATTGGCAGCAGTAAGGGGGACTCGCGATCGATGCCGTATATTTGCGGGTTTAACCCGCGGAATTAAGCACGCGGGTACAGCAGATTTACGGGATTTCCCGCGGTGTGTCCTTACTGCTGCTGTGTTGGGTACCGCAAACGGAGGTTAAAATATCCTTTATATATAGATGGATACCATCAAAAGCATTAGAAATAAAACTGTGCGCAAGCTCAGAACTCAGGTGCTGGACCGCTTAGACGCCGACTTTGCCTTCACGACATTTATGGAGGGAGATACAGACGAGACGATGGACGAGGAAAGAGCAGAAAGGATAATCAATTTGATGCCCGAAGGCGACTACCGTTTGGAGTTGACGTTTATAAAGTATTTAGACGGCGAGTGGATAATAGAAAAGGGCAGGAATCCAATACGGGCGTCTGGCAGGAAGGACCTGTTTGTTTTAAACAAGGACACGCGACCGGGAGCACTTGAGGGAATAGACATGCTGTTCTACGAAGTTGCTTACCCGGTTACCGTGGTTATTTACGGTGCGTACAAGATAAAGACGCCGGATGTTAAAAAGTTAAAACCAATGCGCCATCCAGGTAACTGCGTAGGGAAGCTGGTTAGAGAGTTCTTCGAAGATTCCTCCCGCGGTGGTAAATTAACCTTAAAGAGAAGAGAAGACATCAGGAAATGGGAGCATGCTACTCGTAAAACCGGAGGAACCATCGAAAACATCAAGAAGTTGGAAACCGCGTTAGAAAGGCGCATACACGTCAAGGATATCACCGACGGCTTTATTTACCCCGGAACGCACAAATACGGAGGCAGAGGTGCTCCTATAGTCATTTATCAGCACAACGCACACGCATGGAGAGAGTTAAGGTTTCCTAAAAAGAAGGAGACAAAGGTCTATTAGTAGAGTGTACAGAATCCCATTTCCCCGGCAACCACTTTCGGCTACCTTTTTTTGTGTCCCAAAAGATGCGTATGCGTGTCCCCAAAAGATGTGCGTGTCCCAAAAGATGTGCGTGTCCCAAAAGATGTGCAGCCGCGTCCCAAAAGATGTGCATGCGTGTCCCAAAAGACGTGCATGTGCTAAAAAAGTGTCTCAGAATGTTAACGATAAGGTTAAATCTTTGTAAGTATGTGCTAAAAAAGTGTCTTAGAATGTTAACAATAAGGTTAAATCTTTGTATATGCTAGTAGAGTGTATGGATTGTCCGCGCCTCGACTACCTTTTTTTGTCCAAAAGAGTGTATGCGTGTTCCCAAAAGAGTGTATGCGTGTTCCAAAAGATGTGCAAGGGCGCCCGCCAGACGGGCTCCCTAAGGCATTCCTGGTAGACGTATTTTTTGTACTGCGACACCCCCCATAGTAGTAGCCAAAAACCTTCTACTCCTAGATATAGACATGGACTCCCAAAAGAGTATTTCGGTTACATTGCAAGAAATGGGCATACGTGCACAGAGCAGAGTGTTGGCGCATTTGCTGCTGGACAATGCATGCGACGGGAACTTGCTGCCGGACATATCCAAATGCGACTACCTACGCAACAACGAAGGTACTACCAGTTTGCAGCCGCTGGAAGGATTGCCGCCATTCGTAGACGACATATTCGTATATGGTTTCGTTGCGGAAGAGAATTTGTATGGCAAGAAGCTGCTCTGCAGAAATGCAAAGACAATAGTTGCGCAGATATCTACGGCAGCAACAGTGGCATTTGGTGGGTTTCTGCCCACGAGTATCGTACATACCTGCAAGCAGGGAAAGATCGTAGAAAACATCGCAAAGATAGAAGAGCGCTCCAATGCCAAAGGCAAATGGTATGGAATACACAACACAGATCCTGCTGGATACTTCGTGGCCAAAGTAGACACTTCGGAGCTGCAAATAGAAGATGTCGGGGAAAACGTACGCAAATTCTCCATGGCTTTGTATGGGCAAGGATATGACATCTACTCCGTGGACTACACACAGGATTTCTCCGGTACTTTGGATAGAGCTGCATTGGTGCGCAGACTGCGGCAAATGGGCTACAAAGAACAAGGAGAAGTTGGTTGGCGCGAAGGTACCATTTTGGACAATACGCATGCCGTCGGGAACCATGTTTGTACTTGGATGGAAGACGGAAAGAGAACCAAAATATACAACAAGATAGTGTCGAACTTCGAAGCCGGAGAAGTGCAAAACCCAGTAGGAGCAAAGTTGGCAGAGTACGTGGATTGTCCCAACGACCATTTGCGTAGAACATTCCTGCACCCCGATGTGCAAAAAAGAGGATGCACCAGAGTGGAAATATCCATCTATGGCAAAGATTTCTCCAAATCCCACACCAACGCCATCGCGGAAACACTAGAACCTTTGCAGGACATATTCGTAGTACAGCCGCCAAAGAATATGTGGTTGGCACTTGCGGAACATTTGGACAGGTGCTTGTGCATTTGCTGCGAGGAGACGAAAGAAATATTCCTAGCTTGGTACTGTAATTTGGAAACCAGACGCATAGCCGGAGTGCGAGTTCGTGGCAACGACAAATGGGAACGATGTGTACTTTGGACCATAGCAGAGTTTGGCCTGCGCAAATGCCCCATATTTCGCATAGATGTGCTTGGTATGGAACCTGTGGAAATAGCTCCGCTGCGCTGCTACACAAAAAACTCGCCTACGGTATTGGCGGAGTCCAAATTCCCCACCCGAGTGCATACAAATGCCCCTGCCATTGCCACAATGCTACCTCCGACGGAACACGTAGAGTGGATATGGCGTACGAAGAAGGCGCAAAGAATAGGAGTAGAAAAGAGTCTCTTCGGAATACTGGAAGTACCTACGGACCGCAGGATATCCTTTCTGTCCAAAAGAAAACGACAACAAAGATTGGAAGACATACGAGACGATTTGGAAGGCGACGAGTGGGTAGAAGCCACGCAGAGATACCACGCAGAGCTGTCGGAACAAAAGCAAAACATCCTGCGGCAAAAAGAAGAAGACAGGCGAAAGATAGAAGAAGAGTTGGAAAAGTACGAAAAGCTGTTGGATAGGATTTCCAAAAGAACAGACAATCTGCGTAGATTGTTCTTTGGAAAAGAAAGCTCGTTTGGTCCAGAGACGCCCAGAGCCAAAGTGCATAGGATGGACCAAATACCCGCAGGAGACTACAAAATACTAGGATATGCGATCCCCAGAGACTTGGATGCTGGCTGGTCGGCAAGGGGGCACCGAGTAGTATTGCGGAGGAATAGAGAAACGTCTGTGGCATGGGCCACGGAAGCCCTATTGGAGGCATTTGCAGCTGGAAAGTTCGAAGCCAACGGCAACATACGCACTGCCATACCAGGAGAAGAAATATTGCTAGAGTGGAAAAATGGCATAGCAACTGTCTTCGTACCGGAAGGACCAGGCTTGGACACATACCACGAGTTGGCCAGAAAAATAGACCACAAAATGCCGCAGAATCCAGGAAAGCTACTGAAAGTCGTAGCGCCACCGAACAAAGAATGTACGCAGGCGCTACATATGCAGCCGAACGAATACCAATGCTGGAAGTACGCCAAAACCACCTACAGAAAAAAAGAAAGGACAATACTGTTCCTTTCCGAGCTATGTTCAGAGTGCGTATTGGAGGGCTGCACGGTAGAACATGCAACCACTCCGGTCTGGGGACACTTCTTGGACGAGCAAAAGATAGACTGGACATCTCCAGCGCCTTTGTATTGCAAAATAGGCAGAGAAAAGACTACCAAAGCAAAGAAGAAAGACAGAATAGTGCACGTCTCCGCAAAGGGTGTCGATCTGGTAGACGCTCTTTCTACTCCATCTCCGGAATCTTAGAAGGCCTCTGTGGCCGTTCGTAGTAGACAACCTTTTCCACTGGTTGCTGCATGCGCGCCCAAAGCAATGCTCCAATGCCAAAGATGGCAAATACTATATTCCCGGCTATTTGCCAGTCTATCTTCGTGGATATTTCCTCCACTTCGTCCTCTAGGTTTTCCTCGCTGTAGTAGCCATCCTCGTCGCTACCAGTTGGTTGTATCTTGGACGACAGCTCCGCACGAAGCTTTTCTAGATCGTCCACACGGTCTAGCAATTCTTTTTTTGTGGTTGCAAGTTCGGCCAGCAATTCCTCCTTTGCTTTTCCTAGGTCGTCCAAAACAATGGCAAAAGAATCCTGCACCTCTAGAAAATGCTTCTGCAAATCTGTCGTAGGTGGCGTTTCTGGAATTGCAGGCGTCGCATTGTTTTCCTGCTCTATCCTGCGTATTTTGGGAATACCCACACCATACTTCTTGGCTACCTTTTGTAGCCCCATTCCATTCTTCCTGTCTTCCAAAAGGTCTGCGATCTCCTCTTTGGATAGTATCTTGGGTGTGGCCATATATGTAGGTAGATACGGAACATACCCTATGTTTGTCCATGGAATACCCTATGGATCCATATGGTAGATACCTGTTTGTCCACAGATATAGACATGTATTTGTACATAGCCATAGGCATAGCTGGATACATGCTAGGAAAACAGCGCACGATAGAAATCCTTTTGGATGTGGTAGGTGGCTTGTACAGAGCGCAGGAGACAATAGGCAACATTCGAATTCCGGGCTACGTAGCTGCACCATTGCGCGTGGCCCTACAAAGAAGGTAGAAGGGGCCTCCATTCTCTTCGGGCAAACTATTCCAAAGAGTGTCTTAGAATGTCGACAATAAGGTTAAATCTTTGTTAAGGATACCTGGAAACTATTCCAAAGAGTGTCTCAGAATGTCGACAATAAGGTTAAATCTTTGTTAAGGATACCTGGAAACTATTCCAAAGAGTGTCTCAGAATGTTAACAATTAAGGTTAAATCTTTGTTAAGACACTCTTTGAAATAGTTTCCATATATACTTAACAAAGATTTAACCTTAATTGTTAACATTCTGAGACACTCTTTTGGAACACACATACGCATCTTTTGGAACATGGATCTACATCTTTTGGGGACACACATACGCTCTTTTGGAACACGCAAAGACACTCTTTTGGGGACACCAAAAAAAGGTAGTCGTGTCGAGGCACTGACACTCTTCTATTTTGGGAAGCGTCGCAAACCACGACACAGACATCTTTTGGGACAGCAATGCACATCTTTTGGAACACAAAAAAAGGTAGCCGGCCGGGAAAATGGGATTCTGTACACTCTAACATACTTAACAAAGATTTAACCTTATTGTCGACATTCTAAGACACTCTTTGAAATAGTTTCCACACATACTTAACAAAGATTTAACCTTATTGTCGACATTCTACGGGGGATATCCGGATCGACACCTTTTGGGACGCGAGAAAAGGTAGTCGAAACATGGTTGTCGAGGCACTGACAATCCATACACTCTTCTATGGGACACGCAATGCACATCTTTCGGGACAGCAATGCACATCTTTTGGGACAGCAATGCACATCTTTCGGGACAGCAATGCACATCTTTCGGGACAGCAATGCACATCTTTTGGAACACAAAAAAAGGTAGCCGAAAGTGGTTGCCGGGAAAATGGGATTCTGTACACTCTACTAATGCTTTTGATGGTATCCATCTATATATAAAGGATATTTTAACCTCCGTTTGCGGTACCCAACACAGCAGCAGTAAGGACACACCGCGGGAAATCCCGTAAATCTGCTGTACCCGCGTGCTTAATTCCGCGGGTTAAACCCGCAAATATACGGCATCGATCGCGAGTCCCCCTTACTGCTGCTCAATTAGTATTAATCATATTAGATTAATCAACAAATAATAACTATTTCAGAACGATTTTTTAAGGGAAAAAACTTCTATATTCCCGATACTGTGAACAAATGGGGGCAACTTTTCCTTCTCTGTGCACGGTCAGCGTCATACAGTCAATTCAAAAAATGTTGTCGTCGACCAACTCAAGCCTACGCGACTGGACCGTAAGGAACTATGGGTAGTAATCATTGAAGCCGAGTTGACTCCATAATTTTATCCGACTAGTTATGCCTGATTTACAGCACGAACCTTCGTAGGCGAGCCGGAAGTGTTGAAGGAGACGTTTTCTTAATGCCTTCATATTTTCGAAATTGTGAACTGAATCATAACTACTTTGTTTTTCTTTCCCTAAACCCAAAGACATGCATTTGATGGCTTTTTTCTCGCCATTATTATCTTATTACTAGCGGGGAAAAAAAAATTCCGAACGAATATTTAACCGCTTCAGTGATTTTTACCAATATTCCTTTCGGTCCAGTCGCGTAGGCTTGAGCCGATCGACGACAACGTTTTTTGAATTGACTGTATAACAATGGATAAAGTCGAACAAAAACCTAGAACAATAGGTTTCCCAACCATTCCGCTCCATTAACTATGTTTTAGTATATGGAGTGATGTTTTAGTGTTGAGCAACTGATGGCACATTCTCCATTAAGAATTCGTAAAATATAATACTTCCCATCGAAATATCAAGAACAAACTTTTACTGCATATTATTATATCCTTAAGCATTATTACAATGAAGTTTCAGCTAAATTAAAATCGTTTGGATCAAATTCGTAAATATTTCTTTTTCCCTATTTTGTTGGGCTACCTGTGGATTTGGCGGGAATGCGCGCGTGTGCTTGCCTCTCTAGCCCTGGTAATTTCGGTATCCCACTAATTAATCGTAAATCTAAACCGACAGAAAATCGAGGTATCGAAGATCCCGACCTGTTTGAGGGAGACATCAAACTAACTTCAGGACAAAGAACAGAACTGGAGACGAGAGGAGAAAGAGCATCCATCAACTACAGACTATGGCCTAACGCACAGATTGTCTACGATGTTAAAGCCTCTATTTGTGAGTAGTACAGGATAGTGAATTACAACGCTACCATACAAACAGGAAATCAAGGGCGATTTAGCAGTATCGCATTTGTCCCTCACCTCTTGGGTCTCGGCTTTGATTCCTGGACTTTGCATCACATGAGTAGAGTGTGTTAGGTCTCTCGCTCCGGCTCTTGATTCAAGAGCTTCACTCCGTGCTCTCGGTTTTTCTCCCTCTGCAAAACATAACACGCTGCAATTCAACTCAAATTGTGAGCCCTGACTTTGACCAGCCCAAAGGTTGTTTCAGGGTTCGATCTGTGAGTTAGCCGTGCCCTGACTTAGACCAGCCCAGAGGTTGTTTCAGGTTTTCTTAGTTTATTGTATGAAATGTTTTTGGTTTTTCTTTTTACCTTTTTGCAGCTAGCGAGCCTCGAGCTATGGCCAGGCTGAACGAAGCCATTGCTGAGTACCACCAGAAGACATGCATTCGCTTCAAGAAGAGAACAACAGAAAAAGCTTACATCTCCGTGTTCAAAGGAAGCGGGTAAGATCTTCCTTGTATCAACCGCTATCATTCTTTGTTTAACGGTTACAAGTCTAAAACCACAATTAAAATTGTCGTTCTTGTGGCCATCAACTCCGGCTATATCCATATTTGGTAAGCTTACTTTATTTGGGAGGGAACATGAATTTCGTTTTGGTGATTTTCCCGCTATTTCAACCTTTAAACTGTCGAAAATATGAATCAAAACAGCAGATATTACAGCGAAGAAATATTTAAAATTGTCCACCATCTTAAGTCCTGCTTAGAAACCTGGCCTTTAACAAAGGAAGCCCAAAACGACCCCACACGCAAACGACAATATAAGTTTGAGAACTCAAACAAAAAAATGTATTTTCTTGGGAATAACTAGTTGCCTGAATCGGGAACGAAGCGTTCGACCAAAAAGAATATATAAGGTAACTGAACAGAAATTTAAAGACAAAATAGCGATAAAACTGAGCGGCGTTGTTGATAAAGCTTGAAAAAATAGGAAACATGTGACGTCACGGTGAAAAGTCTTAATATCACGAATATGGTTGTCTTTGCCTTTTGATTTAATGGAAATAATTGCTGACCATAAGGAACGCAGGCGGAGCTGAGGTTGAGAATATAAAACATTTATTTTGTACGCAGATGCTGGTCATATGTCGGGCGCACTGGAAGAATGCAGCAGTTATCTCTGGCTAGTGGATGTTGGCACAAAGGAATTGTAATTCACGAATTTGGTAAGTGGTTTTAAGCATTTGGAACTATGAACACCCAACATAGTTTTTGATTTTTTTTTTTTCTTTTTTTTTTTTGACATTTTTTTTCACAAGTTTTAATTGTGCTCTCTACCGCTAGCCAATTAGACATCAGCGCTTCACTTTGATGTTTAGATCGAGACGGACTCGAGTCCGTACATCGATGTAACGATATCGAAACATTAAAGTGAAGCGCCAAAACATAATTGATTAGCGGTAAAGAGATCGATTAAAACTTGTCAAAAACTTGTACGACACTTTTTTGGGTGTTCAAGGTTCGGCGCGCAGCACTGTAATACTGTATGTAACACAGCTTTATACACATTTAGGGTCGATATCAGTGTCATAAAGCTGTGAATAAAAACCATATCAGTAAAGTGGCACGATACCACTTCATGTTAAACAAGAAACTGTTAATTTTGTTATTTTATCGAGTACCCTAAACGTGTGATAAACAAATCATTATTCATGTTAAGAGCCTGATATCTTTTGTATTCACTCGTTTTCCATATAGCCCCGTTTACACTGGCGATTTTTGCGGCGATTTTTGCTGCAATTTTCGTGTCAATTTTCGGAAATATGAAATCTTTTGTCTCATCCTTCAAAAGAGACATTGGTCTAGGAAAATCTTGTTATCCTGAAAAAAACTTTACAAGTAAATTCTTCACCATTATTTATTATGGACAAAATCGCAAAAAATTTGCAGTAAAAATCGCTAGTGTAAACGGGGCTTATGATATCACTCGCTGACTCGCTCGTTCGCGATATGATATGGAAACTCGTGAATAAAAACGATGTCAAGCTCTTAACATGTGATAGTCTCTATTGCTAGCTTTCGTGAAAACACAGCAGTATATATTTCCCGAAAGAGCAAAAGGACTATTGTTGTATTTGGTTCAGTTTCTATACATTTCACTGTAAAGGCGTCAAATGCCTCGACTTGAAACTATTGTTTGGAAGCAACAGATTGTAATTCTAATTCTGCTATTGCTCATTGTATAAACGAGTGGTAGCCTTGAAAAAGTTAATAGACTGTTTTTGAATTAGTAAGACATCGTTGTCTTCCTTGATTACAGACTCATTTACTCAGGGTTAGCCTCGTATCAGTGTCTAAATATTCACAAATAACAACGGTAAAGTAAAGAAGGCACAACTTCAACAATACAAACACTTTGAAATTCCACGGACCTTAACTAGAACACATGTATATTCAAAGTAATTCAATACAAAATCTAGGCTAGCCCTGTAGAATTCATAGAATTCAAAACTAGAATATTAGCTGTGCAAACGCGTCTTGGATCGTTAGGCGGACGCTTTCTTGTTGTATCGTATGAAGCGAAAGCGTCCCGCGTAATAATCCCAGACGACTTTGCGTGACAAAACGTTTCCAAGTCCGTTTCTAAAATGGTCAATGCACTCACGTGTGAATAGTTTTCTCTAGTGTCGATTTAAGTCAGTGACTGGATTTTATTCAAACATTTAAAAAAAATCTTTTTCCAGGTCATGCTCTTGGTTTCTTCCATGAACAGTCTCGTCCCGATCGAGACAACTACGTGGAAATCAAATTCGAAAACATTCGAACAGGTCGGTGGCGTAATAATGTAACTGTAATATTTTGAAAGCAATCTCTGTAGTTTTTCAAAACTGTCTTTCTTTTTGAATGACTAAAGGCAGAGAAGGAAACTTCAAGAAGCACTCTTCAGGTATTAACTCTCAGGGCACAACATACGATTATGGTAGCGTGATGCATTATGGGTCAAGAGCTTTCTCCAAGAATGGAAAGCCGACAATAGTCTCCAAGAAAGCAGGGGTGTGTACGAGATCATTATTATTGATTATTAGAGATATATAAATTGTATCCAAAATATAAGCAAATTCTGTTTCTTAATGGATCTCTTTGAAATGTGCGTAATGTTTTCGCATTTCAGACCACATGTCATTGTCTTCATGTGTCTTTCCATGTTCGATCATTAAACATAGAAATCATACCACAGAGAACGACACGTGTTCTGAAATGCGAAAACAGTGCGTCCAAAGTAGAGAGGTGTGTGTATCAACAGTTGATGCCTGACTGCAAGTGATTAAAGTATGTCTTCTAATAATGCAGGTGACACTTGGACAGAGAAGAGGATTAAGCACTATCGATACAATCCAACTGAACAGATTGTACAAATGTGGAATTGGTAAGAAAACTATTCTATGAGGTCAACTTTGCTTGCTTCCTTCCTACTTGCCTCCTTACTCTCTGGCTTCTTTCTTTCCTTTCTTCCTCAATTCTTCGCTTGCTTGCTTGCTTACTTGCTTACTTGCTTGCTTGCTTACTTGCTTACTTGCTTGCTCGCTTATTTGCTTGCTCGCTAATTTGCTTGCTTGCTTGCTTGCTTGCTTCCTTCCTTGCTTGCTTGCTTGCTTGCTTGCTTGCTTGCTTGCTTGTTTGCTTGCTTGCTTTCTTGCTTGCTTTCTTGCTTGCTTGCTTGCTTGCTTGCTTGCTTGCTTGCTTGCTTGCTTCCTTCCTACTTGCCTCCTTACTCTCTGGCTTCTTTCTTTCCTTTCTTCCTCAATTCTTCGCTTGCTTGCTTGCTTACTTGCTTACTTGCTTACTTGCTTGCTTGCTTACTTGCTTACTTGCTTACTTGCTTGCTTGCTTGCTTGCTTATTTGCTTGCTCGCTAATTTGCTTGCTTGCTTGCTTGATTGCTTCCTTGCTTTTAATTGCTTGCTTGCTTGCTTGCTTGCTTGCTTGCTTGCTTGCTTGCTTGCTTGCTTGCTTGCTTGCTTACTTGCTTGCTTGCTTGCTTGCTTGCTTGCTTGCTTGCTTGCTTGCTTGCTTGCTTGCTTGCTTCCTTGCTTCCTTGCTTCCTTGCTTCCTTGCTTCCTTGCTTACTTGCTTGCTTGCTTCCTTGCTTGCTTGCTTGCTTGCTTCCTTGCTTGCTTGCTTCCTTGCTTGCTTGCTTGCTTGCTTGCTTCTTGCTTCCTTGCTTCCTTGCTTCCTTGCTTCCTTGCTTCCTTGCTTCCTTGCTTCCTTGCTTCCTTGCTTCCTTGCTTCCTTGCTTCCTTGCTTCCTTGCTTGCTTGCTTCCTTGCTTCCTTGCTTGCTTGCTTCCTTGCTTCCTTGCTTGCTTGCTTCCTTGCTTCCTTGCTTGCTTGCTTCCTTGCTTCCTTGCTTGCTTGCTTCCTTGCTTCCTTGCTTCCTTGCTTCCTTGCTTCCTTGCTTGCTTGCTTCCTTGCTTCCTTGCTTGCTTGCTTCCTTGCTTGCTTGCTTCCTTGCTTCCTTGCTTCCTTGCTTCCTTGCTTCCTTGCTTCCTTGCTTCCTTGCTTCCTTGCTTCCTTGCTTCCTTGCTTCCTTGCTTCCTTGCTTCCTTGCTTCCTTGCTTCCTTGCTTCCTTGCTTCCTTGCTTCCTTGCTTCCTTGCTTCCTTGCTTCCTTGCTTCCTTGCTTCCTTGCTTCCTTGCTTCCTTGCTTCCTTGCTTCCTTGCTTCCTTGCTTCCTTGCTTCCTTGCTTCCTTGCTTCCTTGCTTCCTTGCTTCCTTGCTTCCTTGCTTCCTTGCTTCCTTGCTTCCTTGCTTCCTTGCTTCCTTGCTTCCTTGCTTCCTTGCTTCCTTGCTTCCTTGCAAAACAAAACCAAAAACAATTTAAAATCTTATAGTTTTAAAACTAATAAGTGCAACCATGCATTTCGTTGTAAAGAATTTCAATTGTCATTTCAGCAACACCAACACCAGTTCCCGTAACAAATCCTCCTCCGCTAGGTTAGTACCTTCATTAACTCAGTAGAACCAAGGGTTTTGAAGCGGTAGTGAAGTCGCCTCAGTACTTTGTGATCTCGGGTTCAATTCCTTGACTTAGCATCAAATGTGAGTAGGTTTTGTGGCAGTATCTCTCCTTTGATGCGAGTGTTTTTCTGCAGGAAGGTTTTGTGCTTACAGTAAGTCCTTTACGAGCAAGGCAGGCATATTACAAAATATGACAAACTACAACGTAAATTATAATTTACTTCCAATTATTTCAATCGGAAAATTCCCTAAACAATGCGTGATTTCCACGTGTCATTCCCTAGAGTATCATTTCTTTGTTTGACAATTGCGCATGAAAAGACACATTAATATGGAAACAACCCAAACAAAGAATCTTATTCTCAAGACCATGTGTCATTCCCTAGAGTATCATTTCTTTGTTTGACAATTTCGCATGAGAAGACACATGAATATGGAAACAACCCAAACAAAGAATCTTATCCTCAAGAAATCGACTGACACGTGGTTTGAAATTGGAAAACGTTAAACCCATGCATACTAATGACTCAAAATAACTTTTCTATTTCTTTCTTTAGGATCTGTCTGTGATTTTGAACGGGATACCTGTGGCTTTACTCAGAGCAAAAGCGACAAGTTTGATTGGACGAGAAAAAGCGGACCCACTCCGTCAAGAGGAACAGGACCAACCGGTGACCATACTACTGGAAATGGTACATAAACTAATAGCAATATACAAGATAAGTGTTGTACGTAATTAGCCTAGATTTCGAGAAAAAACTTATAACGTGTAGGACACGAGCGGACATATGGGACTTGAATGACTTGAATGTGGCGAAAGGTTTTCTCTTGGTTCTCCAATTACCTCCATCCGAAAAAATTAAAAATTTGAGTCGCAGTGGCGGATCCAGGGGGGTTCGAAGGGTTCAACGGAACCCCCCTTGAAGGTTTGATCTTTTAGGTAATAGAAATATGTCTTATATAAATTTTGCTTAAAAGTATTCACAAGGATAATGTTGAACACGAAATGATAAATATTTGCTGTTATAATGTTTAATTTACCTTTAAGTTCCGTTACTAGATAGTAAATTAGGTGATTAGAGCCATTTTTTTTGTCAGACATCGACTAAACAAAAGAGAATTATACACAGTTTAAGAAACGGAACCCCCTTTGAAAAATCCTGGATCCACCACTGAGTCGAGTATTGTGTGCATAGAATATTGAATGTAGCGATAGTGTGTGTGAGGGAAAAGCGTTCCCAGTTAAAGAGAAAGTGCTAGAACGACTTCACACCGAAATAACAAGAGTGTCTAGTTATTTAAAGACGTGTTTTTTTTAATCATCGTTAGAATTTAAAGATTTGAATGGATTTAGACTTGAAAATACTCTGGTGCAATTGCAGGCTACTACATGTACATTGAAACATCTTACCCACGAGTCAAGGGTGATAATGCTGTTATCGAGAAACAAGTGACTCTCACTGGCAAGGAATGTCTCAAGTTCTTCTATCAAATGAATGGCAATAGTGTTGGTACTCTGAACGTGTACGTTGGTAACACCAAGGTGTTTAGCAAGTCTGGTAGTCAAGGACAACCATGGAAGGCAGCTGAAGTACGCCTATCTCAAAGTGGATCACAAAAGGTAAATAATGCGGTCAGCAGCTAATTAGCATAAATCTAAGTCTAAAATCTAAGTATTAGCCTCGAATCAGTGTCTAAATATTCACAAGCACCAACGGTAAATTAAAGTAAAGAATATACAACTTTAGAAACAAAAACACTTTGAAACTCGACGGACCTTGATTGGAACACGTGAATATTCTACACAAAATCGAGGCTAACCCTGTGTAAATGAGTCTGTAATCAAGAAATACAGCGGTAGTACTCCAGTTTCGAGTTCTCTTTGCTCAGTCTTAGTCTCGGTTGTGGGTTATAATATTCAGCTATTTAACGAAAAACCTTGGCATTTTAATCAACTCGTATTGTTCCTTAGTACGTACATTGCTTACTATACAATGGACCTTAACAAAAGAAAAGAACACATTTGTACATAAGGCAAACTCTACATAGGATTATTTCCAACTCGAAACTGGTCTGTTGTTGTGGTCTTGCTATGCAGCTTGCAACAAGCAATTAAAACTTCCACCAACCTTTCTTTAAATAGTATCTAAAACGGGGTTGGTAAGTATTTCCCTTTTAGAAGCACAGATAAAATTTATAAAAATAAAAAATATATTTGAACGTTCATGCATTTGTTTTGAAAAACGCGTGCTGAAATCCTGGAATGCTTGCATATGGAGACATAAACGATTTCTTAACTGTCATGGTAGCAATGCAAACCAGTATGGTTCCTCTTTTCTTCCAGATTCGATTTGAAGGTGTTCGAGGAGTATCTTGGCAGGGAGATATAGCAATTGATGATATTTCATTCCCTAAATGCGGTGGAGGTAATTACAATTAACAATTATTCGTGATATTGCAAAATTTCTGGGTTTCAAATGTCGTTGTCGTTGTCGTTCTTCATCTTCATCTTCATCTTCGTCTTTTTCTTTTACTAATATAACTGATTAATTGATTATTACTAGGAACTCCACCACCAATACCGCCGACGCTGCCACCAACTACTCCACCTCTTCCAAGTAAGAACAATGCGTTTGCCTTCTTGCAATTTGCAACAGGCTTTATTAAGATTCAATCTGTGAGTTAGCCGTGCCCTGACTTAGATTAGCCTAGAGGTTGTTTTCAGGGTTCAATCTGTGAGTTAGCCGTACCCTGACTCAGATTAGCCTATAGGTTGCTTCAGGGTTTGATCTGTGAGTTAGCCGTGCCCTGACTTAGATTAGCCCAGATATTGTTTCAGGGTTCAATGTGTGAGTTAGCTTGGTTTGATGGTTCTTCTGAACAATTTGACGAGCAAATCTGCTCCCATTTATTGAATTTTTCAAAATACAGTGGAACCCCGTTAATAAGGACACCGTTGGGACGGACAAAACTGTCCTTATTAACGGGGTGTCCCTATTAACCGAGGTGTCAAAGAAACAGCTAAAAACACATTTTTAACCATTTATTTTTACTGTACTGTAAACCTTGAACTACGATGTTCAATATAACAGCCTTAAACTGGAACAAAAAGTGCATTACTGTATAAGAACTACATTCCCGTTTTCTGCACTGTATTGTACAATTTCATTTTAAGTTGAGTTCTGGAAAATAACATTGCAATGGTATTGCGAGCTTTGTCTATTTCATTATGCTGTAACAGCAAAGTCTACTGCAATGATCAGTGTATGGTCCGTTCGTTGATACGCAAAAACTGAATATATAATCCATACTAATTTCATTATATCAATAAACAAATACAGTAAAGACGTCTTCATACTTCATATGTCTTTAATGCGGGGTTGATTTTGTATGGAAACTGTCATTCAGGTCCTAGAAATGTGTGCTTTGTACTTATTAACGGGTGACCTTATAAAGCGGGTTAATTTAACAGAAAATGTATGGAGCTTTCGTTGGGACTTTGAAACCTGTCCTTAATAGCGAGGTGTTCTTATTAAGCGGGTGTCCATAGAGCGGGATTCCATTCTATCTCAAAACAACCTAACTACTTCTGACTTCTCCTTACAGAGCTCAACTGCAACTTTGATGCTAATGTGTGCGGGTTTACCCAACGCAAAGGAGATAAATTTGATTGGACCAGAAAATCTGGTGCTACGCCGTCCAAAGGAACTGGTCCAAATGGTGACCATACATCAGGAAAAGGTAAGGAAAGCTTGGCAATAAAAGGAAATGATTGAGAATTGCAATTTCATCTATGAGTTAACCGTGCCCTGACTTAGATCAGCCCAAAGGTTGTTTCAGGGTTCGATCTGTGAGTTAGCCCCACCCTGACTTAGACCAGCCCAAAGGTTGTTTCAGGGTTTGATCTGTGAGTTAGCCATGCCCTGACTTAGATCAGCCCAGAGGTTGTTTCAGGGTTCGATCTGTGAGTTAGCCATGCCCTGACTTAGATCAGCCCAGAGGTTGTTTCATGGCTCGATAAAAGATTGAAGTTTTGAAAATGCAAATTATGCAAGGTTGATGATATCTTCAAGACATCTATACACTACGTACTCAAAGAAGGATAAGACAAGTTCATTTCAAAATAACACTTCTAGGTTCTTACATGTAGGTTTAAAAAACAAGTTAAAGGTTTGAAAGATTTAGTCTTGAAAATGCTCTGGTGCAATTGCAGGCTACTACATGTACATTGAAACATCTTATCCACGAGTCAAGGGTGATAATGCTGTTATCGAGAAACAAGTGACTCTCACTGGCAACGAATGTCTCAAGTTCTTCTATCAAATGAATGGAAATTCTGTTGGTACTCTGAACGTGTATGTTGATAACACCAAGGTGTTTAGCAAGTCTGGTAGTCAAGGGCAACCATGGAAGGCAGCTGAAGTGCGCCTATCTCAAAGTGGATCACAAAAGGTAAATAATGCGTTCAGAAGCTATTAGCATAAATCTAAATCTAAAATCTAAGTATTTATGGCAATCAGATTTTTCATATGAAAGGGTCATGAAAGTAAATTGTAAACGATTGAGAAAGATGAATTAAATATGGCTTCCGTGCACGCTTCACTGGCCTATCTTCTCTTTACATTGCTTTTTTACAGTGGACAATTTGTCCACACTGATTTAGTATATTTGGCTCGGATAAGGATTTGAAGTAACATTTCATAGACATTTATCTTTCAATTTGCAGCTGCATAAGTTGCTTCATTACTGCGAGGATCAACTCAATTTGATCTCAGCACCATTAAGGCATGGCTCTTTTGAGGAAGTGATGGAAAATCAGTTATTTATTCATATCTTTGACAGTTTACTATGAATCTTCCCCAAATTTGGCTCGTAGTAGTAATTCTTCAAGGCAAGCAATTACCGCATATCTGTTACCATGGAAACCAGGTCACGTGACCACAAGGCCGCCATCTTAGATTTAAAAAAAAAATCGTTTGTAATCGTATTGAAACTACTTCAAAAGTCCTGAAAATCCATATTCCTTTTGATATTTGCAATACCTATATGGATCTAATTGGATATCTTGGAAATTATATTAAGTTTAATTTTTAGAATATTTTTAATTTTTTGGAAAAAATAGAAAATATTCTAAAAATTAAACTTAAAATAATTTCCAAGATATCCAATTAGATCCATATAGGCATTGTAAATATGAATAGTAATCTGCATTTTCATGACTTTTAAAGATGTTTCGGTACGTTTACAAACGGCTTGTTTAAAAATCCAAGATGGCGGCCTTGTGGTCACGTGACTTAGTTTCCATGGTAACCAAGGCTCTAAGGTTCCTTCTTTTCATAAAAGACATTAACTTGCCAAGTTTGGGGAAGATTCGTAGAAAACTGGCTATGATATAGCTAATCAGTTTTTCATCTGAGAGCCATGCCTTAATGATGCTGAGATGCAATACAACCGCAGTACGAATATATATTTCATATATATTACGTACAAGAATAAAGATAAAATAAAAAAGGAAGGAAGAAAGGAAAAAAAAAGAAAGCGCAATTTACGAAAGTGGTGAAACTCAGAGAAGGTCGCAGATTGTAACCAAAATCTGTTTTCCATAACAGTTGTCTTTTGAAGGTATTCGTGGAATTAATTGGCAGGGAGATATTGCTATCGATGATGTCTCGATCTCCGCATGTGCTTCAGGTACGATATATAAAGCATATAATATATTTTCTTTCTGTTAATATAATGCATTGGCTTTCAACAATGTGTTACGGGATTTTGCGTCGCATGTGAGTAGAGTTGCTTGTTGGTTCTCTCCTGTTCTTCATTAGGAATATTAAGACGGAGAAATATTGAGATCAAATATTCAATTGATCTAAAAATTTTATCTTCATATTTTTAACAAGATTCATATTTTTACAGGAACACCACCCCCACCCCAGACTACTCCTCCACCCCAGACTACTCCTCCACCTCAGACTCCTCCTCCTGCAACAGCACCACCAGGTATCATAGCACAAATTATTTGTTTACATCCGCCATCTTGATTTAATCTAACAAAGTATTCATCGACGTTAGTAGAGTAATTTTATTTAACCTGTGAAAAAATAGTACGATTAATAGTCAATAGTATTGTAGTATTCCCGAGATATATCAACCGACTTGCTGTTGTTCCTTGGGAACGATGATCGAAAAAAAAGCGAGAGAGAATAAAACCCTTGCATTGATTTCCTAGAGGAATTGTTCTGGGGGACAAAACAATAGACCATCTTTTCTTATGCAAAAAAAAAAAAAAAAAAAAAAAAACAATAATAAAAATCCATTGATTTTGTCCCCCAGAACAATTCCTCTTGGGACTCAGTGCAAGGGGGCTATATCCTTCTGAAAAAGACTTTTGCATAATGGTGTCATTTGACTGCTACACAGCCAAATAACTTTCCGAATTTCCTTTCTTATTTTATTTGTATTCCTTCATAGGAATCCCGGGATGATGGGGGGGGGGGGGGGGGTACTCCCATATATGGACTATACGGGGATGATCCGCTGAACAGGGTATGGTTTTTCGAGCTTCTTGTCATAAACAGGGTATGCAATTTCACTCAAGTTCAAAGTTCTTCCTGAGCTTCCTGTCATATTCAGGGTTTCTACTTTCGTTTTGACCGAAACTGGTTATCAGGTCGTAAAAAAACGATACGCGAGATGACATGATAATTGAAACTGAGGAATAAAATATATCTTTTGTCATAAACAGGGTCTACAAATTTGAGTTTCTTTTGTCATAAACAGGGTACCCCTTTCAGAATCCCAGCGGAACACCCCTACCCAAATTCTGGCGGAGTACTCCCTCCCCCCGATAGGATTATAGTAAGGCAATTGCTGCTAATTAACTGAACAAAAGAAAGTGTGCAAGAGATCCTTGACATTGTAGCTAAAGAACACCATGCAATGCAAATGTCCTATTAAGCATTAACTGCATGGGATTTAATGTTTATCGGTTTAAAATGAGAAGACAGTCACAATATTAAACTCAAAAAAATCTTATTTTCAAAGTATTTGGGTAAGCTCAGTTATTTCATAGAGATATACAGAACACTTTCACTCTGTCCCTAGAGAGTTGAATAACGATAGAGATGGCGGACATATTGGTCTAATGATGCAATGTAATGTGTAATTGTCAAATGTACACTAATATGGCGGCTCTGACGGCATGTGAGAACGCTCTGTATATCAAAAAATATATACTTGTTTTTACTATTTTGATAACTATTTCAGGTTCATGCGGTGTCCGTCCACACACGAGAATCGTAGGAGGCACAGCCGCTAAGCATGGTGACTGGCCTTGGCAGGTTCAGTTAAGAACTAGATCCGGGTTCCCATACTGTGGTGGATCTCTGATTCATCCTCAATGGATTCTCACCGCTACTCACTGTGTCTCTGGGAAATCAGCAAGCTCCATTGTCATCAGGTAATTAAAAATTCCAGGGTTGAGAGAAGGACTTTGTCGAGTTAAGCTACTGTTACATACACTGTGCAATTTTCTCAGCAACTTGTGTCGAAATGCTTGAAAATGTAGACAAACACTTTTGCAATGTGCAATTCTCCAGCAATTTGTCTCGCAATGGCGTTGCCAGACAAGTTGCTGGAAAAAATTGCACGGTGCTTTAAAAATCACTTTTTTTTACTTAGGCTTGGAGCTCACAGACGCATCCAGACTGTTGGCACAGAACAGGATATTAAGGTATCCAAGGTCATTACTCATCCTAGTTACCACAAGCCAAAGTCGTACTCTCATGACATCGCCTTGTTGAAGCTGGAGAAACCTGCTCTACTCAATCGGTGAGTTACCTTATCATGTTGAGAATTGTGTGTATAGAGCGTTTTCACTCACGTGAGAAGGCAGCCATATTGGTGTACCAAACAATAGAAATTCTCTGCACAGTATTTGTCTAGGAAATCGCACGTTCTCGAGTACAATTTGGAATTAATAGAACTTGTAATGTTTTGAAAGTTCTTTAATTGCACTCGCCTTTTACGAGAAGATCGTGCGATTTTTTGTTTATAGTTCACTCAACAAAATTTCAGTAAAAGATGCGAAGCGACTCCGTTCATCTTTGTCTATTTGGCGGCCGATTTTCAGTCCATCGCGCAATTGAAATGCATAAAAAAGATTAGTTCTTACGGCTTTAAAATTTTATTTATATGTTTTTAAAGTACAAAATGATAGAAAATAATTGAGTGTACTATAAGCATAAGAATAGAGTTCAATTCCCGGAGGATAGAAAATGTATTGTTTTGGTACACGTCACGTGGAAACGCTCTATACGACGAAAGCAACATATTAATAAATATTGAAAGCTATAAATTTTATCTTTAATTTTCTGCCTATTCCTAATGCAACGGGGTGATATGCCTCTTTTCCTTGCGTGTAATGTTTTCCTATTTCAGACCACGTACCATCTTCTTAGTGATTGACTTTATTTGAGTTAAATCCATATTGATGTACCTTTTTTACTAAACCATTAGAGACATGATACTTTAGAGACAAATGATAATTGTATTGCTAGAATTTCCCTGCGGTGTACGTTTCTAAAGACAGGGCTCTTTAGTTTGAACGAAATCTTTACCCATTTTAGACCACGTGCCATTTTCTTGAGAATAAGATTGTTTCTTTGAATTGTCTATATGATGATGTTTTTTTCATGCGCAAACGCAAAATATTACTCAAGGGATTGGCACTTGGTCTAAAATGGGGAAACATTATGGCAAGGGTAAAGAGGTGTCGCGTTTTGCTTCTTAGAAGAATAAATGTTTCGTGAGATTCAAGGCACTGAGTGTTTGACAAAATGTTCCTCTTACAGAAACGTCAACCTGGTGTGTCTGCCTGAAACTGACCCGGCTCCTACTGATGGCAAACACTGCTGGATCACAGGATGGGGACGCCTTTCATCAGGAGGTGCAACACCAGATTTCCTTCAACAAGTGTCTGTCCCAATTGCTAGCCGTGCTCGTTGTGACAAAGCTTACCCAAATAAAATCCACGATTCTATGATTTGTGCTGGTATTGACCAGGGTGGTATTGACTCATGCCAAGGAGACTCTGGTGGACCAATGGTCTGTGAAAATGGAGGTCGATTCTTTATTCATGGGGCTACCAGCTGGGGTTATGGCTGCGCTGCTCCTGGCAAATTTGGTGTCTATGCCAAGGTCAAGTATCTCCTTCCATGGATAAAAGGAGAAATGGCCAAGAACTAAAATCCTTCTGATGTAATAATATCACATTAAAAGGGAAAATAAACGCCTATCTATGAAATGTTTTAAGCTTCTTTTCAAATTGTTTGAAAATTCTAGTTTTGACGCAAATGCTATGGTAATTTGAGAGGTGACTTTGTGAAATAGACCTTATTCGTGGTGTGACAATGTTTTCCCAATTCAGCGTGACAAACCTCTGGGGGAATAAAGAGCTATTGCTTTGCAACTCGTCGGGATATCATCATTGTTCCTTTCGTATCCTTTGGGAAACTCATGAATTTTTCGAAGAGTAAAAACAAAAGAAAATGAATCCCCTTGAGGTTCGTCACGCTGAATTGGGAAAACATTGTCACACCACGAATAACGTCTATTGTGAAATTTGTGGCACCATTAATACCCCCAGGGGAGGAGGGGGAGGAGAATTCCCAATATAGAAGGGCGGGGATGCTCTTCGTACCCTTTACGGTTTCATTTTCGCTAATTTGTTACCTTTTAGAGTGTTTAAATGAAAAACTAATTAAAGTGCTGTAAAATTAGGTCATTTGGAACCAATTAGGGGTTGAAATTGCCACTGCATGATATGAGTACAAGAAAGACAATTTTCGTACCTTTAAGGGATCATTTTCGATCCTAATCCCAATTGTTTAATTAGCTACCACGAGCCATGGGATTTCGCTTCCTTAATTCCGAGTGAATTAATCAATCAGCGAACATTTTGTTCGTAGCTCAAGATCTCTTAGTTAGAGGTTTTGGGATTGATAAATAACAACGTTTACTTCTCAATTGACACGGTTTTCTTTGTTATTCGCAAGGCTTTATTTTTGTTATAACCCTCATTATACACTCGATTGCAGAAACGTTGTAGTATACATTTAAACATATATCTAATTTATTCAGCATGTTTAATGATATGCAAAGCAGAAAAATCGCTCGCTTTATTTATTGTTAGTTTCATTCAATGACTGTCAAAATATTTTTTTCTTGTCTTTTCGATCATACAGAATATAAATCAGTTGGTTTTAAGCGTTGAAAATGGTTAATTTGCATTATGCATCTCATTAGATATTTGTATAAATGTATACTACAACGTTTCTGCAATCGAGTGTAAATGCGAGGTCAATATATAGTTATTAACCCGGTTAATAACTATATATAGACCGTTCGCATTTATAATGAGCAACAATTGATAGAAAACCTTCTCAATTGATAAATAAAATCCTGCGGCCCTCGGGATGTATATGGCTTATTGCCGACGTTCTCGGTAATTAACTCTTACTTACTCGGGAGGGGAACGAAAGAAGCTGAAAGAAAGAAAGAAAGAAAGAAAGAAAGAAAGAAAGAAAGAAAGAAAAATCATTTGGTACCAATTAGGGGTTGAACTTGCTACTGCATTATCATATTTTTTTTCTCCCTCCGTAAAAATCAACTTTGGAGTTGAGCGTTGCATGTGTGCATAGAATATTGAATGAAGTGGCAGCATGTAAGCGAAAAGTGTCCCCAATTAGAGCGAAAGCGCTAGAACGACACTTAAATAAAATTATTTATTTCATTTTAAAGACAATGATATGTTCGTACTTTTTAGGGGCCGTTTAAAATCAATCCCGATTGTTTAATTAGCTGCCACGAGCCAGGTGATTTCGCTTCCTTAATTCCTAGTGAATTAGCCAATCAGCGAATATTTTGACATTTTGTTCGTAGCTCAAGATCTCCTAGTTACAAGCTTTGGGATCGATAAATAACAGGGCCCATGTAATATTCTCTATTTTCACAAGATATAAAAGAAAATACTTACAAAGTGTTCGCTTTGACAAACAGTACATTCCACGCCTAGATTCCGCATAGCTTATTTTATATTGATTACTTTCGATTCAACTATCAACCAATAGGATTCGCGCATTGTGGTTTCCGTGGTAGTTGGCTGATGACGGACGATTAAGAACCTTTTATAGGTCTAAATTAGATATTATTGCATGCCTTAATTTAGCATTAAATACATTTGAATATTAATTTTTGGAGGGCTTAAATACGAACGCTCGGCTGCGAGATTTCAATCAAGTTCACAAGATGATGACTTTAGTTTGGTTGAGTTTTTTTGCAACTGCTGCTTTTGGAGGAGTCGTAGGTAAGTCTTAAATTAAGTTTGCAAAATAGTTATTTTCTTTAAAAAAAACGTTTGCATTAAGAGGGTTTTTGATTTGAGTGTTTAAAGCTCATAGCTCATTCCGCGAGTAACGGACGGAAATGATCCAAAACACGCATCGCCCTAATTCAAACCTTGCCTGAAGAAAGCCTATTATTTGATTTACAGCAAATCCATATCTGAAATATCATAATATAAGACTCAAAACATCCTTCGATCCTTCCAAAGTATATAGACAGCAAATGGCTTTTTCTTTTGGCTTTTGTGTTTTGCAAATCGACAGAAACAAAGCGATACTTTTCGAGCGTTGCCAATTTTTATGATCTTGCTCAATATCTAAAAACAGTAAACGCGCATTCACAGTGCTTTCACCGACGTTTGGATATGACTTTATAATGTTATAATTAATATAAGAGACTAGCATTGGAAAAGTCATTTCCGAGTAAATATTCTGTGTAATGTACAATTATCGATGAAATACGATTAGTGGATTTTTACTATTTATGGTCAGATTTCTAAGAATTCTTATAGTGTTATTTATAAGATATCACGTTTCAGTGACAAAGAAAAAATTTTATTTTATCAATGATTATATATTTAGCTCATGTTCCAGCACATGAAATGCTTCACATAGACTTCATTAGTGTTAAAACTGTAAATACTACTATGATCTTGACCTCCCATTGAAAGAAGTTGACCTCTCTTTCTAATTACTATCATAGATTCTTTGGGAAATTTTGTTAAAGAGGACCTTAGTAACTGGCGTAACTTGTTAATCATTTACCTGTGAAGCAAAGTGTAAAGGTTATTCAAAAACCGCTGAATATAACCTTCAATATTTGATTGAAGAACCATACACGTTTTGAACTTCAAGAGGGCGAAACCCTCAAATTTTGCACGGGACTCTACTCCATCAGAATAACGGGTAATATCCTAATTATTTGTTTATTAGAATCGTTCTGTTTGTTTTATGCTCAATTTTTACGATAACTTGCACACCATAGCAGTGAACAAAAAAAGGTTTTTCCATTGTCTACAATAGTTTATTGAATCAACTTTTATCAGCATTTTATATATACAGTGTAAGTTACGTGTTCGGAAAAAAATTACTCGTTTCTTCCTTAGTTTCGGTTTTATGATTTTTTGTGCAGAGCTTGATTGTCGCTATTTTTCTTCCAAATTTGTACAAATCCATGTCATTCCGGAGTGATTATCTCAAAAACGAGCTCGGGACACCCCATTTATCTTTGCATTTTTGAAATCAGCATTTCAGGTTAAAAAGAGTTTCAATTTTCTGTTTATAATTAATTAACAAGACACCTTAATTAGAGTGAGATAGTCAGATGATGAAGACAATAGAGAACAAAAGAATTAGAGTGGTGAAGTAGTGCTAATTATGCTTGAGTACAATTCGAATTTTTTTGGTACGAGGGATGTTTTGAAAATTTTCAAAATTTGACGAGCCTGGCCTTTAGTCGAGTTTGATTTGAGAACTTTCAAAGCATCACGAGTATCTATAAATTCCGAATTGTACGAGAAGATTACAGGTGCGATTGTTTTGTTTATAATTCAGAGTACAATTGGGGATTTAGTTGTACTCCTCTCAGTCCAATCAGAATGGAGTAATTTTGTAGAGTGTATCATTAGAGTACAAATAACAAAGGAGAAAGAATGGAGCGAGTACAAATATCTTGTGATATCTGTGCCCAAACAATCTGATTTGAGAAAACAATTTTAGCCTATAAAAATAGAGAATATTTACAAAGCTGGCATGTCATTTTTCCTCTTTTTTTAAAAAAAAAAAAAAAAAAAATACGGGAAAACAATAGATTATTTACCGTCCTATAGTTGGTAACGGCCTCGGTCCGTATATTCATCAAGCCCTCGGGCACAAGACCTCGTTTTTCCTCTTAGATTATGGAATTCTAGGCCACCAAATTATATGGGGAAAAAAACGTTGCTTATGTGCAATAATGATTTTTATTTTTTAATTGCAATGGCAGACATGATTTTACTTTTCCTTGGACAATTACACCTTAATTTTGCAGTGACCTCATTTCTACGTCACTATTTCAGATCAAGTGGAGGTCATTTAGTACAATTAAAAATCGGTTTTGAAAACTAGTTCAAAAAAGATTAGTTTAACTTGAAGCCTTAATTCTTTGTGGGAAAACGTAATTAAGCTCTGTTGGATAATAAATAACTTATCGTCGACAATTTAGGGTGGATTACGAGTGGAAATGTTTTCTCGCTCTTGGTATTTTGTCTTACCCATCGGGCTCGCCAAAACTGTTTAACAAATAAAACAGTGTTTAATAAGATCTATGTATTTCACGGGTTTATGAAAAAAAACCTCTAATAATCTACTTCTGATTCACCATTTTCCATTCATCGGTTTACTGGTCAAACACAAAGCATTCAGTCGAGGTTGCAAGGTTCAAATTTGAATAATCCTTTGAAAGTACCTTGGTGCCTCACGTGAGCGCTTTGTGTTTGACCAGTGAACCAATGTATGGAAAATGGTGAATTACTACGAATTACTGACTAATAATTAATGTACATATAATAATATCAGTAATGTAATTAAGTACTGTTTAATAAACGAGTAGGAGTGTTTTATCGAGTATAAAACACGAGGCGTAGCCGAGTGGTTTTAGACCCGATAAAACACGATCTGCGAGTTTATTAAACGGCTTAAAAAACTCCTGATGTATGTTCTCATACTGTACCGAATTCTTTACGAAATGAACCAAGTTTGATAGAGAAAATCCAAGTTAAAGTTTATGCAAATGAAGACGAATCTATATCAGATATAAAACCTCCTTCATGGTCATGATTTCTATTGTGTTTCCTTCATGAATTATTAATGAGTTTTTTAAGCCGTATTTAGTATTATTTAGGTTGCATACTTTTAGTGTTTACACGTGTCATTCTCTAGAGTATCATTTCTTTGTTTAACGGTTATGCATGAGAAGACACATGAACATGGATACAACTCAAAAAAATAATCTTATTCACAAGAGATATCATTGACACGTTTTTGGAAATTGAAAAGCGTTACAACCATGCATTTTAATGAGGTCAAAATAACTTTTCTATTTCTTTCTTTAACATCTATGTGTGATTTTGCACAAGTGGTTCGAAATTGGAAAACGTTAAACCCATGCATACTTATGAGGTCAATATAACATTTATATTTCTTCTTTAGGATCTGTCTGTGATTTTGAACGGGATACCTGTGGATTTACTCAGAGCAAAAAAGACAAGTTTGATTGGACGAGGCGCAGGGGATTCACTCCGTCACTTAGAACAGGACCAAATGGAGACCATGCTACTGGAAAAGGTGGGTGATGAAAATTTGATAATATACACTTAATGTCTGGTCGCGAAGGAAATAATTTCGTTTTCCAGATACTCGATGTTTCACGAGGCGAAGCCGAGGGAAACATCGATACTAGAGGAGGGAGGGAAAACTAACTAATTTTCCGAGGGACCAGACATTAAGTGTTTTGTTATATAGCAATTGAGAAATATTGAGAAGTCTGTTTACGAAATAAGAACTTTATTTAGCGAGCTAAATGCATGAAAACTGACCATGATTTTACAAATACAAGTCTCTTTCGGTCTTGTATTTCTCTACCAAAAAGCGAGGAGAGTGGCAACAGCATTTTTAGTCGCTTTTTTCGTATTTTTCAAATCCTTTTTCTCAATAAAAGTCTGTAATTTCTCTGTAGAAACACTGGAGAATCTATATTGTTTCGCTTCGAGCTCCATTTGGACTGAAAATTTAAGCAAAATATCTGCTCCCGCGCTCTGCTGTTTTTGATTGGTGCAAAAATATCACGCCATCAGCGATTTTCACGTTTTGATCACGTGCTCTCGTTTACTTTCACGATTATTGTCACGTGGAACCTATATCCCCGTAGGGATACATTTAGATTTAACTAGCGTCAAGTGGTCATCTTTCAACCAATGAGGATGTTCGTTACATCGGAAAATTTCGTAGCTATGTAACAATTTTGTTTAGTTATATCTAATTGAAGAAACGTAGTCGGGTTCGAGAAGGTCATATCATCGAAGCTAAAATGATTTTGTGTACTCCGAAATGTGTATTATATTTGCATATAGACATGTAAAAATGCACAGTAGAGCAAAGTTGGTCGACCTAGATTAACAACATGCCAAAGCCATGATGCATAAATTGTGCACAGGAGGGGAAAACTGCAATACGCATGAAATTAGCATAATTGTTTGTCTTCTCATGCTCCCCTTCGTTCTTAGCTTTAATGATATAACCTTTTTTTGAACCCGACTCAATTTTCTTCTCAAAATCAAAGTAAAATTCATTAGCAATTGTAAAAACCGGCACAAAATACCGTATCTAGCATCAATTTCATAAACATTTGATTTTCAAGACTGCAGAAGGCACATGCCATGTAAGTGGCGCTCAGAAATATAGGAAATACTAGTCAAAATGCCATATCCAATTCTCAATACAGTTTCGCATTTGATGCAAACCGCTGTTTTTGAAGAAGACAGATTGATTTGCACAGGCTTAGCCTCGTTCATAAGTCAGCTATTCACAGATACCATTCAAATTCAGATCAAGATATTGGTATTGCTCAACTTGCACATTCTTTACAAATTACAGTTGAATTTTGTGAATGATTTTCTCGTAAGCGAGGCTAAGCCTTACAAATAAGTCTTTAGTCTTAAAAACAGTTGTATTTACGTTATGAGAAAAGGCATTCTGAATGGTTTAATGGCTGAAAATTTTAACGCTCAACCGAGATTAAGGCTGATTAAAGGAAACTCAGACTTTTAGCCCAGAGGTTAAATGTAATGGATTATCAATAACGCATTAAGATTTGAATTCAATTACCTTGAAAATACTCTGGTGTGACTACAGGCTACTACATGTACATTGAAACATCTTATCCACGAGTCAAGGGTGATATTGCTGTTATCGAGAAACAAGTGACTCTCACTGGCAAGGAATGTCTCAAGTTCTTCTATCAAATGAATGGCAATGGTGTTGGTACTCTGAACGTGTATGTTGGTAACACCAAGGTGTTTAGCAAGTCTGGTAGTCAAGGACAACCATGGAAGGCTGCCGAAGTGCGCTTAACTCAAAGTGGATCACAAACGGTAAGATTTCCTTTCTCATTATTTGAAACGACTGAATAACTCAAGAGACGACAGCTGAAAAATACTGCTTTTTGGGTTATTTGTTGCTCAGTTTTGTCGCAGTTCTGCAGTTTTGCAACGCCCCATCGATTTGGACAGGATAAAGGGAAACTGGGCCCGAGCAGATTCTCGCTGAGTGGTGACGTCACAACAAGAACGAATGTTTTGATAAGCAAAGATTCTTACTAGTTCTTCGGTCAGAATATGAGAAAATGCCGACTAGATGTGTTGTTGCGACCAAAACAGGTAAAAACACTGGAAGGAACAGCCAAGCTCTACTTTGTTTTACTTATTGGAAGCCGAGTCGTTCTTGTTGTGACGTCATTCGACGCCAACTAGGTACCAGACCTCGCGATCCCGTCCAAATCGATGGGGCGTTGCAAAACTGCGTAATTTAGCGCGTTATATCCCCGAGAATATTTAGTCAATCGAAAACAAATTTTTTGTTTATTCATCTCCAACACACAGAAAATCAAAATTGATCATAATCCTATAAAGGTTATAGGCACTTGAAACTTTTTCCTTGTTTTTAGATGTTTTCGTTTTCATTATTATTGAAAAAGACAAATCGCTCATAGGTTTCCATTCACATAGATGACATAAATGTTCAAAACTTTACAGTGAAACCACTAGCTGTGTTTTGTACTTCCACTTGAGGATTAATTGGAACTCGAAACTGTTCTTTTGCGGGCTTGCTAAGCAGCTTTCTATTTTTTATTTAATTTATTAGCTTTTCCACATGAGGGCAGGGACACCACAAGAGCTTTTATAATTAAAAAAAGAAGATATAATTACAAAGGCAGCCCCTTCTCCACAGTTATTTTAAGATCCTTAGTGTTGGTCCGGCCAAGGCTTGAACCACGACCTCCCGCACAACAGACCGACGCTCTTACCAACTGAGCTAATCGGTATGGTTCCTTATTTCTTTCCAGATACGATTTGAAGGTGTTCGAGGAGGATATTGGACAGGAGATATAGCTATTGATGATATTTCATTCCCTAGATGCGCTCCAGGTAATTACAATTAACACTTACAAATGATATTGTAAAATTGCTGGGTTTCACAAGACGTCACTTAATTCTTATCCGTACAGAATGTTTATCAGCTGAATCACAAGTTTTCAATAGAATTCTTTGTGGTTGACAGCAAATGGTGGTCAGTGTTTGACCATAATTTCGAGCCGATAATACGATTTGAAGACTTTTAGTGAGTAAAAAAAACCCAAATGGCATATGTCTGTTTTTTGTCGTTGTCGTCGTTGTCGTCGTTGTTCATCTTCATCTTCATCTTCATCTTCATCTTCATCTTCATCTTCATCTTCATCTTCATCTTCATCTTCATCTTCATCTTCATCTTCATCTTCATCTTCATCTTCATCTTCATCTTCATCTTCATCTTCATCTTCATCTTCATCTTCATCTTCATCTTCATCTTCATCTTCATCTTCATCTTCATCTTCATCTTCATCTTCATCTTCATCTTCATCTTCATCTTCATCTTCATCTTCATCTAATTTAACTGACTAATTAATTATAACTATGAACTCCACCACCAATACCGCCAACGCTGCCATCAACTACTCCACCTCTTCCAAGTAAGAACAATGCGTTAACCTTCTTACAGGGTTTGATCTGTGAGTTAGCCGTGCCCGGCTCTGACTTGAATTAGCGTAAAGGTTGTTTCAGGGTTCAATCTGTGAGTTAGCCATGCCTTGACTTAGATCAGCCCAGATATTGTTTCAGGGTTGAATCTGTGAGTTAGCCGTGCCTTGACTTAGATTAGCCTAGAGGTTGTTTAAGGGTTTGATCTGTGAGTTAGCCGTGCCTTGACTTAGATTAGCCCAGATATTTTGCCCGTTGTTCTGAACAGTTTGGCGAGAATATGTCTTTGAGCACATCTTTGAGCTCATCTTTCAAAATATCTTAAAACAACCTAACTACTTTTGACTTCTCCTTACAGAGCTCAACTGCAACTTTGATGCTAATATGTGCGGGTTCACCCAACGCAAAGGAGATAAATTTGATTGGACCAGAAATTCTGGTGCTACGCCGTCCAGAGGAACTGGTCCATATGGTGACAATACATCAGGAAAAGGTAAGGGAAGCTTGGCATTAAAAGGAAATGATTGAGAATTGCATTTCAATCTGTGAGTTAGCCATGCCCTGAATTAGATCAGCCCAGAGGTTGTTTCAGGGTACAATCTGTGAGTTAGCCATGCCCTGACTTAGATCAGCCAAAAGGTTGTTTCAGGGTCAATTTGTGAGTTAGCCATGCCTGACTTAGATCAGCCCAGAGGTTGTTTCAGGGTTCGATCTGTGAGTTAGCCATGCCCTGACTTAGATCAGCCCAGAGGTTGTTTCAGGGTTCGATCTGTGAGTTAGCCATGCCCTGACTTAGATCAGCCCAGAGGTTGTTTCAGGGTTCAATCTGTGAGTTAGCCATGCCCTGACTTAGATCAGCCCAGAGGTTGTTTCAGGGTTCGATCTGTGAGTTAGCCGTGCCCTGACTTAGATCAGCCCAGAGGTTGTTTCAGGGTTCAATCTGTGAGTTAGCCATGCCCTGACTTAGATCAGCTTAAAGGTTGTTTCAGGGTTCAATCGGTGAGTAAACCATGCCCTGACTTAGATCAGCTCAGAAATTGCTTCATAAAAGGTTGAATTTTGAAAAGGGAAAATTACGCAAGGTTGATTATATCTATACACTACGTACGTACTCAAAGAAGAATAAAACAAATTCAATTTCAAATAAACACTTCTAGGTTCTTACATGTAGGTTTAAAAGACAAGTAAAAGGTTTGAAAGATTTGGTCTTGAAAATGATCTTGTGCAATTGCAGGCTACTACATGTACATTGAAACATCTTATCCACGAGTCAAGGGTGATAATGCTGTTCTCGATAAACAAGTGACTCTCACTGGCAAGGAATGTCTCAAGTTCTTCTATCAAATGAATGGAGCTCATATTGGTACTCTGAACGTGTATATTGGTAACACTAAGGTGTTTAGCAAGTCTGGTAGTCAAGGGCAACCATGGAAGGAAGCCGAAGTGCGTTTAACTCAAAGTGGATCACAAAGGGTAAATTTATTGGTTTATTTGATGTCATTTCCTGTCTCGTACGGAATGCGCCATTTTTTGACAGAATGGTGGTGGGCATGAACTCTAATTGGAGCCGATAACGAGAATTCAAACACTTTTAACACCTGATTGAAACTCCGACTTAGACCTTTTTTATTTTTGAAAACGGAATGCTTATCAATCTCGTTCCCAGAGCCTGCGTTTCTTCTGGCCTGCGGCGAAGAACCAGGGCTCTGGCATAATCCATGTTTTGAGTCCAGGATTTCTTGGACTTCCGGTGTAATAGCGCATGCATTAAAAGACTTTCCAAAAAAATTGTTCCCGATTTTTGATTTTTAATTCGATCGGAAGTAAACACAAACCTCTGTTTGAAAGCATACTTTTCATTGATTATTGTACGATAATTTATGAATATAGTCTCCAACCCCTGCTTTAAGATTTAATCCAAATAACGAGTTTATCCTCTTTACAATTCCGATTCTCTCTCACAACATCCTTTTCTCCAAACACATCTCTCGTGCTCTCACGTCTCTTCTCTCACATGTCACTCAAACTCCCTCCACAGGGAGCCCAGTCCTTATCATTCTCTCACAATTATATTTCACTTCCGGAATAGTGCGCTTGTGTCAAAAAATGGATTATGCCATAGGCCTTGTTCTTCGCCGCAGGCCATGGATGCTTGACAGAAAAAAAAGCCTACTGCACATGCTCTATTTATGTGTGCACATAAGTCAAGATTCAAAAAGTATGAAAAATATTGAAAAATTTGACTTTCAAACTTTTGAGACAAATATAATTGCAGTGTGCAGAAATGATTGATTGATTGAAATGCCAAAAATAAAAACAATATTTTTTTCTTTCAAATATAATAACGATATATAAACTTATTTCAATAAAGTTAGTCACCCAAAATCTACAAAGCTGAGACCGACAAGGATTATGGGTAGATACATGTTTTAACCTTTTGACCGCTTGATAACTGTTGATGGACTTGAGATCTTCTACCAGTTACAAGTTCACCTCCTCGGAGCATCCTCAACCGCTGCAGGTTGTGTCGAAACCTTTACTTGTTGAATATGAAATATTTCCCATGATTCTCAGCGATCACAGCTTTCTAGGTTTTTGTTGACTAACTTTATTGAAATAAGTGTATGTACAAAGCAATGAAAATAGACATAAGGAACTCAAAAAGAATTCATATTCCCTGAACCTACGACCCTTGGCGGATTCTTCGTTTGAACATGACGTCATAGCCGCCATCTTAATTGACGATAACAAAGCATTCCTCATTAGCTTTTCTTGTTTGTTCCACCATCCTAGCGGACATAGCCTTGTTCGAATTCTCTATTTCTCGAGGGACTGTAAAGCAGTTTTAAGTAGGGACGGCGGGGTAAAGGGAGCAGCCAAACGTCGGGGGAAGTACAACCGAGACCAATAAATTATCATAGGTTCTTGAATATTCGCACCAGCTGTGGGAACAATGACATTGATGGCTCCCAAGGAAGTCAAGTGAGTTATACGCTTCGTGTAATGGGCTCTTGAGGAATCGAAATCTAAGCGATATTTATTTTCTTACAACAGCTGTCATTTGAAGGTATTCGTGGAATATTATATAACGGAGATATTGCTATCGATGATGTCTGGATCTCAACTTGTGGTTCAGGTACCTTTTATACCTTTTTTTAATATATAGTTAGGATAGTACGCGCGCGCTGGCTGGTCGAAAACTGTGCTTTATAGTGAACGGAGCACAGTGCTGACGCCATCTGCGCGCGCGAAGTGCTGCTGAAGTTATGAATAGTTTCAAGTTCCTTGTTTTTCTTCTAGGTTTTCTACCATTTAAATTTTTTAATGAATTATTTTTTAATAGGATATTTTTTTCAATAACGAGCAATAATGTCAAAATGCGCCAAAAACTAGACTTTCGTATGAGTTTTGATCCCAATTTTCGTTTTAACACTCAAAACCTTTTTTAAACAGTTAGAAACTGATGTACTATGATCAAATGCCTGTTTGAAGCGGTATTTTCAATTGTACAAAGATGTTTTGTTGCATCTGTGTTACAATGTTGCTTTGTCAGGCTTTTTTATAGAAAATATATGGAAAATAAGCAAACTGAAGCCCTAAACCTCATTTTCGAATAAAATTTTTGCTTTGGATTAATACTTTGATTCCACTTTCACTGGTCATCTCCACTTCCAAACAAGTTAAACTTTCTGAATAACAAGATTTTAGCCTTGTACAACAGCCTTTCTTCAAGAAAATAGTTTTTGGAGCTCACTGCTTGAATACGAAAAGAATTCTCTCTTAATGAATTATAGTGAATATGTAGTCAGATTTCTCCATGCGCAGCCAGGGATGTCAATTCTTTTTTTATTAGTGATCTTACAAAAACCTATTAATATATACACCGACTTGCAAGAACATCGACATACGAAAATAGAACATTAGTGATTTAGTGGGATAGGAATTATATTAAAAAACAAAAGAAGATCACTGAAGCTCAACTTTTTCTTTTGTCTTTTAATGTATTCCTTTCTCACTAAATTACTAATGTTCTATTTTCGTATATCAACGTCCTTGCAAGTAGGTGTAAATGAAACCCCGAATATATGCAGAAACAATTCTAGTTTAAGGATTTATTGAATACTTAATTTGGCTTCCTTGTTTTTCTACTATTTATATTAGTTTTTAAAATGAGTTATAGTGAATGTGTTATATCAGATTTTTTCATGCGCAACCAGCGATTTCAAGTGTTATTTTTAATTAAAGAGAGCTTACAAAAACCTATTAATCTGATAAATGGAACCCCGAATGAGTTATTGAATACTTTGTTGTTGTTGTTGTTTTGTACATTGTTTTCTTTGTTTTTTATTGGTCTCTTATCACCTTGCCCGAAAATGACTCGTTTTCATGTCTGCACCTTCGATATCAATGTTACCATCGTCTCCTTTTTAACCACAATTAAATATTTTTTGCAGTACGACCTCCTGTTCCTACGACTCCTCCTCCTCCTCCAGTGTGGGCAGGTATTTATAGCACTTACGTCATAACGAAGTTCTCCCTTTTCAGACCACGTGTCATTCTCATGTCTAATTGGTAATTATTGGTAATGATAAATTTTTAAAAAAGAAATATTAAAAAGGTTTTTGAAAATAATCGAGATGCTGAAGAACACTAGAGAAACTTGGGAAACAACGTCGCAAAGTGGAATAGTTTCCAGTTTCTCAAGTCTTCTCTCAGCATCGCTAGGTAAGCGGAATTTGATCCATCAGAACTTGTAAATGTAAACTTTCTTTAACTGCAGTGACCTATTCAGGTACGACGCTGGTTTCCAGAGGAGCATTGCTTAAAAATACAACTAATGTTATAAAGATATATCGACAAATTTAATTAAGTTCGAATTTTTAATTAACTGTTTCATTCAATTTGCAGCTGCATAAGTTGCTTCATATACGGCGAGGATCAACTCAATTTGATACATTACAACCGCAGTACAAATATATATTTATATATTCACACACACACACACACACACACACACACACACACACACACACACACACACACACACACACACACACACATCCTATCGGTCCGATAAACCCACCTATTGTATCCTTGAAGTCTAATATGATACTTGGTAGCTCAGTGGTTAGAGCACGGCACGGGTTAAAATCCCACTCAAGACTGAGAATTTTTTTCAACTCAATTTGATATGTTTCAGGTTTATGCGGCATCACTCCAAGCAAAAGAATCGTGGGAGGTACGGCAGCCAAGCATGGCGAATGGCCTTGGCAGGCTCAACTGGCAACTAATTCCAGATTCGCCTTCTGTGGTGGATCTCTGATTCATCCTCAATGGATTGTCACCGCTGCCCACTGTGTCTCTGGGAAAACAACACGCTCCTTCTTTATCCGGTACTACTCGAATTTCTAGTTTCTTGTTGTTGTTGTTGTTGTTTTTTCTCTCTAGAATATGCATTTGTTCTATTGAAGATGTAAACAAACTACCCGTACATATTATCTAACTGAAACTTGCTTTCAAAATCACCTTTTCCTTTAGGCTTGGAGCTCATAGACGTGTTCATAACGTTGGCACTGAACAGGACATTAAGGTATCCAAGATTATTAGTCATCCTAGTTATAAAAGACCAAGGACGTACTCTAATGACATCGCCTTGTTGAAGCTAGTGAAACCTGCTCAACTCAACCGGTGAGTATTAAAGGAAAAGAGAGAACGCGCGCGTGTGCTGTGAGCAATTATAAATCACCTAAGGGTTGGCAAAACACGAAAGAAGTGTTTGGAGACACTCTCAAGTGTTCTGCCAATCTCCAAGTGCTTTAAAACTCCACACAGCAAGCAAAGTTTTATTTTATTTCATAGAATACAAATTACAATAACCGCTATTTTAGTTAGGAATGAAGCAACTGAAAGTGCGCGCGCGTGCTGTGTGCTCTCACAAAGCACGCGCTCACAACCAATCCCAACACGAGATTTATAGCAGTGATTTTATAATATTGGTTAAGTCCGTACACTGCAGTATAAACCTTCATAACTTAGAGACCCATCACTCAATTCAAGAAATATTTTACCAATCAACTATTTACTTTATGCAGTACCAGTACTGAATGTAAGTCCGTACACTGCAGTAAAAACCTTCATAACTTAGAGACGTATCTCTCAAATCAAGAAATATTTTACCAATCAACTATTTACTTTATGCAGAACCAGTACTGAATGTATCGTCAAAGGGTTCATTTGCATTTTAAGTCTCGAATTCTGTGTAACTTCTCGTTTGGATGGCAATATAAAAATAATATGCATGGACATAATGAGGTTCTATTGCCAGTTTTCACATGACGTCATCAAAACACCAAATTCTAAACTATAGATCGTATAAAGGCATTTCACAAGTATGTTTTAGAAATCAGGGTTATAAGTCACAAGAAAAATCTTGAGTCATTTCGATGTTTGGTTCTCGAGTTATGAAGGTTGAGTTTGTGTCACGCAATGCCGTCACGTCTATCTAAATAGCGATCAAAATAGTAAAATAATTTACTCTAGTTAAAATATTTTCCCTTAGACACGTTTTAAAGATCTATTTAAGGTATATTTAATTGAAATATAGTCAAAAATATTCAAAATTACATCATCTTAAGCATTTGGAGTTTCGTCCGCCATAATAGTGTACCAGCTTGGAATACCAAGATGGCCGGTCCATACATTTTAACCAAAACTTGCGTTATGTTTACTCGCCTCTAGTTCCGCAACGAAATGCTTTACAGCCTTAAAATTTGGCCAGTATTTGTAGTTTTGACCGCTTTGCAAGATTATGAAACTTTTATTTCATCATAATGCGAATTTACGCTTTTGAAATTCATGATGACGTAAGTGAAAACCAAGAATAGGATGCTGTAAATAAAGGTCAAAACGCAAGGGCGAGAGTTTGCATTGAATATCAATGTATATACCCGAGCACGTGCGTTTTAACTGGTTTAAAAATTCATCATGCCGTATTTCTATTGTTTTATGTAGAGTTTGAATTTCGATGGAAAAATCAACTTCTAAATTCTAATTCGATCTAGAAGGGCCAAGATGAAAATTGAGCTGTATAATTCTAGTTATGCAACCAAATTGTGTAATTGTGTAATATGTTCATTTTCGTTTTTCGTTTCTGCAATTTGTCTTTGATCGAGAACTTGTCAAGATGCTACAATTTCTAAGAAAGTTTTTTAAATTACTTTTTTAAGCAGTTATTCACCTTTAGACAATGATCTCTCTGTAATCTCTTCTGCAGACACGTCAATCTGGTTTGTCTGCCTGAAACTGACCCAGCTCCAACTGATGGCACCCAATGCTCAATCACAGGATGGGGGCACCTTTCATCAGGAGGGCCATCCCCAGATTACCTTCAACATGTGTCTGTCCCCATTGCTAGCCGTGCTCGTTGTGTCAGAGCATATGGATATAAAATCGACGATTCTATGATTTGTGCTGGTGTTGACAAGGGTGGTATTGTCACATGCCAAGGAGACTCTGGTGGACCAATGGTCTGTGAAAATGGAGGTCGATTCTATCTTCATGGGGCTACCAGTTGGGGTAATGGCTGCGCTAAACCTGGTAAATTTGGTGTCTATGCCAAGGTCAAGTATCTCCTTCCGTGGATAAAGAACGAAGTAGCAAACAACTGATTGCAATAAACGGGAAAATAAACGCATGTTTATCAAACTATTTTTGGGCTCGTTGTCAATTTAATTTTGGGTTCCGATAACAGCTACAAAAACCCTGAAATATCCTCTAGGCTAATCTAAGTCAGGGCACGGCTAACTCACAGATCGAGACCTGAAACAACCCCTGGGCTGATCTAAGTCAGGGCACGGCTAACTCACAGATGGAACCCTGAAACAACCTCTGTGCTGATCTAAGTCAGGGCACGGCTAACTCACAGATCGAGACCTGAAACAACCCCTGGGCTGATCTAAGTCAGGGCATGGCCGACTCACAGATGGAACCCTGAAACAACCTCTGGGCTGATCTAAGTCAAGGCACGGCTATCTCACAGATTGTACCCTGAAACAGCCTCTGGGCTGATCTAAGTCAGGGCATAGCTAACTCACAGATTGAACCCTGAAACAACCTCTGGGCTGGTCTAAGTCAGGGCATGGCTCTTCTGCAAGTAGTTTTGATTTTACATTATAATTTACTGAAAAACACTCTTAAGACTACCGGGGAAAAGGCAAATAAGGGTTAAACAGATGTGAATTTGTTATAATTCCAGTTGCCCAATGATGCAGTCAACATTAGTCAACATTATTTCTACCAAACGAACAATACCTATTAACATTTCTATGAATAAGTTTGCAATGTCTGGACAGGTTTCGACTGATATGTTGGGGCACTTTTCTTCAATTTACTTTCGTATTTTGAAATCGATCGATCGATGCTGTTTTCTAAAAAAGACTCGCTGATTCACAGCAGTTTGCCGCTTGTGTGGTCCTACTATTAATAAGCGAAAAAAGGTCATTTTTTTGGGCGTTAGTTTGTTATGAAAGGCCTTCACTTCCTATTGGCTTGGCATCAATATTTCAATTTTTCTGTAAAGGTTCTCTTTTACAACCGTAAAAAATATCTGAATAAAGTATATCTCTTTCTCAATATTACTGGATCATATAAACTTGGAGAAAATAATGTTTTTCCCTCAGCGAGATTTATGTTTCATTAAAACGAAAAAATAAAAAATAAGTTTTTATCAATGTATTTACTGGCAGACACATTTACGGGGACCACTAGAAGAAATTTAACCAATTACGACGTAGATTGAAAACAAAGGAATCAAACTTAAATCAAACTTTGACCAATCAGGATCAAGCAGCAAAGCCTAGATATTTGAGAAAATACTTAGATGTTATCGACTACCACGTAAAACGAGAGACTGTGATTGGATGAGGTCAATATGATACTGATTTTCTTCTTTCATGATTGGCTTAAATCTTATCTTAGCTTTAGTTCAAGCGATATTGGTTTGTGTATTTAATTACTGGATATTTTCAAGTCTACATCACGATTACTGCGATTCCCAGTCACACGCGACCAAGTGAGACCAAAATCACAAACGAAGAATTGAGTTTTGGTGGACGTCAATCAAAAGGGTTTCTTAAACATGTCTAAGGATTCCGACTCCGAATTTCAAACGTTTAATTGCAAACTATCAGTATTGACTTATCCTATCTTGAAGAAACTCAAATCATATCCATACCGATAGCTTTGCAATCAAGCGTTTCAAGATTCGGAGCCGGAATCCTGTGACATTCTTAAGAAAATATATATCCAAAGTGAGAAATTCACAGCGACAAGAAGCATGAGATAAGGACAACGATTTTTGCACATTTGCACGTGTTCACGTGAGTATTCACATCAGTCCTGGTGTAGAAACCAATAAAAACGATAGAAACCCTTTTGATTGACGTCCATCCAAATTCAATTTTTCGTTTGTGATGAAGGTCTAGTTGGTCGCGTGTGACTGGGAATCGCAGTAAAACTCTCTCTACATAACACTTTCAACCTATATAACTATATCCGTTCGTTTTAAAGGTCATATAATAAAGATTATGAAAGCTATACTTTTTGAAAGCGATTTCACAATCTAAAAGAATGCCGGAGCCTTAAACACGAATTGGGTACGTTCCGTAGATGTGAATTAATGGGGATATAGCGTATAGCCAAAGTAATTGCACTTTGTGAACTAGCGAGAGATAAGCTACAAAAAGATGTAAGCGATTTTTTTATTTTTTTATTTTTTCCCTTTCTTAAAAAAATTATTAAGCGAGTGTCGAAAAAAGTCTGTTGACGTATTACCGCGTAAAATACTAAATAATCATAATATTAAAAAAACCGCTCACACTCTTCTGTTTTTCCATACGTTATCCATGCTCTTTGCCAATTTTCATTGAAATTCAATAAAACTATATATCAATATCTATGTATATTAATTCCTTTAAATATATAGAAATGGCGTAAAATCAAATTTGAGAGAGTTTCACATCTCGTTAGGAAGTCTGTCAACACAAAGTTACCACTGGCCAACCAGACACAGGGACCAGCCAGACAAACGGTGTGGTCGACAAACGTATCGAACTGCGAGAGAAATCGTCATCTATAAATTGCATACTCCGTGTCTCCGATAGACTTAAAGACAAACAAAAGATTGTAGGATTTCCAAGAGTAGAGAAAATGCAGTGTCGTCAAGACCCTAATGAAATCAGAGAAAGGCAAAGTTTCGAGCAAAGTAGGGCTTGGAAGTCTTCGTCATTCGGGGAAATCCAGAGAATAACTGACCCCGGGGAAATCCAGAGAATAACTGACCCCGGGGAAATCCAGAGAATAACTGACCCCGGGGAAATCCAGAGAATAACTGACCCCGGAGAAATCCAGAGAATAACTGACCCCGGTTACACAACGTCCACACTAGTCCACACTAGAACAATTCTTCACCGAAAACGAATTTTCGAAATGGAACCGAATAAATAAAAATTCGGATTCAAATTTATCCGGCATAGTGTGGACGGGGACTAAGACTGACCAGAAAAAAGTCTATATTTTTCAGGTTAAGCCAGATGGAAGTATATATATGATGACTCATATTTTACGGCTTGCTCTAAATGTATTTTTCTGTGCCCGAGAAGATGCGCGATAATGGACGGTTTGGATTCCTGTTGTTACCTTCCCCCAAACGGAAAACTTCACTGGCCATGTTTTCATCATTCTTCTGTATTTCAATTCGATTTGTGTAAACCTTTTCGCCAAAGACAAATAATGTTATGTTTATCTAGCACTTGGATAATTGTGTGATAATTTTTCAGTCATTTTAAATATTCTTTCAATGGTGATGTTACACGTTTACTGCAAATGACAATCTTAAATTCCAGTAAAGCAACAGGTGAGTGAAAGAAAAAAATCTTAATGTCCAAACTTGTATGTCAAAAACCCGTTTCAACGTAATTCCAAATTTGAAAGGGAAAGGTTGTAACAATATTCCGAGACCTTTTGACAAAATTCATATTTTCACGCGTTGGTATATATTATTGTTATAAATTTCCCATTGTAATAAAATAAGTAACCAGGAATAAGTACTTCACCATAGTTTTCCACCGGTCCAAGGTAACAGTTTTTTTCTTCATTGTATTTTTACTAAACAGGTATACCGGTAACAATTTTTTTCTCTTTTTTGCTTTATTTTTCCTTTTTGTTTCTCGTAGTTATATCAGGTAAAAACGTATTTGGTAATCAAATCATTTCTAGGATCTTCCAGTATTTTCCAAGTTTCAAAAACTATTTTCTGTTAAGGAAGGGTTTATGCAGCTTCCAAAAATATCTTATTAACACGCATTAATTACAATTTCCAATGGTTTGTAACATTGACAATACCAACATTTTAACACCTGTATAATACGACTTTAATATAAAGTTCATAGTATACGTATGAGTTAACAACAACAGGTGCTATGTCATAAAACACGTATAAAACGCGTATATTCCTCATGAACAGACATTACAGTTGGCCAACGCTGGAACAAAGGTAAGTCGGTTGTTTGTGAAAATGTATTCATTATATTGCATACTTGCTTCTATAACTATTGTTAAGTCATAAATGTTTAGAGAAAATATTTAACATTTTTATTTATGATTTCCCCATAGCGAAGATCTTTACGACCCTAGACACTTTGCTTTCTCCCGTTATTCAAGTCAGACAACCAATCCCCCGTAGCGATGATCTTTACGACCCTAGACACTTTTCTCTCTTTCGTTGTTCAAGTCAGAGAAACCAATCCCCCACAGTGATGATCTTTACGACCCTAGACACTTTTCTCTCTTTCGTTGTTCAAGTCAGACAAACCGGTCCCCTCATTATTTTGACGACCATAGAAGTTTTGCTTATTTTCGTTGTTCAAGTATTTTTTCTTTCTTTACTTGCCTTTTTTTCTTTTCATTTCTTTTTCAAAAATGTTCATGTCGAATTCGTTATCAAACGACGGCCTTTTTGTTCGCCGCTTTTCCCCAAAATCCAAATATGGAATTGATCATACCATATATGGAATGAGCTTTCTCTATCCAGCTTCGACACTAACATATAGAGTAAAGCTTGATATGCAGTTAAAGATGAGCCAATCAGTGCAACCACTCCTAATTGCTAATAATTTACTGGTTTCATTTATTATTTATTTATTATTTATTATTTCTTTATTTGTTTCATTGTTTCCATTTTATTTTGATGTTTTATTTTGGTTATTCTTTTACTTCATTCGCTGTTACTTAAAATACTCGTATTTTTATAGTTCATTAAAATTATGTTGGCATTAGTATATGTAATAGGACTCCATGCTGTCCAATTAAGAAATAATTGGACGAGGAAAATTCCGAGGACTTCCAAAATTGGATGAGGCCGTAGGCCGAGTCCAATTTGGCAGTCAGAGGAATTTTTCGAGTCTAATTATTTCTTGATTGGGGAGCATGAAATCCCATTACCTATTAATCATATAGCTCCCTAATTAATCCCATATCGACAAGACCTGTCCAATTGAGAAAATAATTGGACAGTTACCTAGATAGGATTAATGAGAAGTTGTATAATTAAAACGAAATAATTCTACTCTAATCAGGTTTTCATCCATTCATATTTTATTCAGGTTATCAACAATAAACTATCTTTGAAAACCACGTTATTCAGGTGGAAATGGCTTCAAGGAACATTTTTGTCTTTTGCTCAATTTTCATTTTTCTCTTCTGGTAAGTAAAATATAAGTAAAACTAAAAACGAAATTTTCATAACATATAAATATTTATTGATAATAGCTTAATATTTATGATTAAATTAATATTAATCATTAACTTGATATTTATATTTAAATTAATATTTATTATTAGAATAATATCGATTATTAGATAAATATCACTTATTCTATTACATTCATTCATTCGTTCATTAATTTCTTTCTTCCTTCTACTGATTAGTATGCATTTTGCTACCTATCTCTGAAAAAGTCGATTTTCATAATATAAATAGTTATCGAAACTCGATGAAATTTTGCAAAAGTAAACTTAAGTTATCTGGTAGCAGTTTGTGTACGAAAACGTTTTGAATTTTCCGGAAACATCATGAAAATATACGGTAAAACCATCAACTGACATAAGCTATCCATATTGATTATCGTGGATATAGCTGAACTTCAAATAAAATTTCAAACCAAATATATTTACAACTAATTTCCCGAGGGACCAGACATTAAGTCTTTTGTTATATAGCAATTGAGAAATATTGAGAAGTCGGTTTACGAAATAAGGACTTTATTTAGCAAGCTAAATGCATGAAAACTGACCATGATTTTACAAATACAACTCACATACGGTCTTGTATTTCTCTACCAAAAAGCGAGGAGAGTAGCAACAGCATTTTTAGTCGCTTTTTTCGTATTTTCCAAATCCTTTTTCTCAATAGTTAAAGTCTGTAATTTCTCTGTAGAAACACTGGAAAATCTCTATTGTTTCGCTTCGAGCTCCATTTGGACTGAAAATTTAAGCAAAATATCTGCTCCCGCTCTGATGTTTGTGATTGGTGCAAAATATCACGCCATCAGCGATTTTCACGTTCTGATCACATGAACTTGTTTATTGTCACGATTATTGTCACGTGCAACTTATTTCCCGGTCGGGAAACATTTAGATTTAACTAGTGTCACGTGGTCATCTTTCAACCAATGAGAGTGTTTGTTATATCGGAAAATTCCGTAGCTATATAACAATCCACGGATAGTCAATTCCCCTTCGGCGAATAATTGTTAAATAATATAGCTAAGTTATAAACCGCGTATCCCCATGGGTAGCACGCTGACGTCAGAATTTTTCTCTTTTTCCTCTCCATGCGCGAAAAAAATCAAAGCTTTTCTATTTCTTGGGCGATAATTATAAAGAAAGTTTTACAAACTATACTGGAGAAATGACCGAAAACAAATGTACGCCTATACAAGGTGCTGAGCAACCACCAACATTCTTCGTGAATTTTCAAACGCCGAGCTCATTAAGCTTCTCTCGTGCTAAGCAGCCTCATCTCCCGCATGCATCCATAGCTTGATAGATGCACTCTGCTTATGAACCATTTTTTCATTATTTTTTTATAGCATGGCTGCTGGAGCTGCAAAGAAGGTGAATAAGAAAGGGTTGGAAGACTCCTCTGTTGCCAATGGTTCTCCTTCTTCCATAATTCCAGGAGGAGGTATGTCATGTCTAAAATCCAATAAATAGATATTAGCATAATTTGAGACTTGCGTACGAAGATCCTAGAATTTGCTGTGAGTAGTCGAGCGACCAGTGACTACGAGACAATAATCACTGCTCGAACAGTGATATGAGGTTTCTCAAAGTTTGCAAAAGTAAGTAATGCTAAAACGTTTTTTAAGTTTTTTAACCTGAATTGTGTTTTGATATTAAAGTTTTACATTTTATTAGAATTACTAAAATTGTATTAAAACAATTATTGAACTCGGGCTCAGTGGCCGGGAATATTTAACTCGCAGCTTGGTAAATATCCATTGATATTCACTTCACCTTCGGCGAATAATTGTTAAACATCCGTCTTCTATTAATTAGCAATCAGTCCAAGATTCCGAATGGACTATGAGTCAATGCTTTGCACCTCACTTGATACAGTCTTTTCCCCCTGGGAAACGTAATTCTTTCTCATGTAAAACAGATTAGATTAATGCATTTAGCATTGTTTACTAACTAGCGAATAGGCATATTGGAATGCAAGGGGATTCACTAGGGAATTAAGAGACGCTAATACTTAAGAGCTGAGGTTGTGTAATAAGGCATTCGCGTTCAACGGCCTTTCTGCGTCGTGCAAATTTTAAATAAATAAATAAATGTAAGGGAGATAAGTTAGATAAAGGAAATTATGTAGTAAGCTGGTTATTATGCTAACATTATACATATTGGCAATCCTGCACTTAAACACTTAATTATAATGCATGAATTTGTCACCACTATATTATTTCATTTCATTTCATTTCATTCAGTATAAGTAACCAATGTGTGTAATATATTCTTTCTATGATACAGAGTTCAATAAAGCACGCACGCGCTGTCGTGTGGACAATCTCCTAAAGTCTGTGTAGTATTAAATTATAAGTGATTTATGTTCGGTTGAGCGGGGGAGCGATTTAGAATATAAGATTCAATTGTTCCTGCCCCCTGTCATGGCTGCAATCACGTGATGTTGCAAAGCCTCTAATGACTCATAGGCCATGAGGGCGAGAGGAGTAATAGTTTTAGTCAAATCCAACTAGTCGGTCCTATATATAGATGCAAACAAGTTTTAAATTAAAGTTAAATTTAATGTTTTGGTTTTACACTATATTTATAAAATACTGATAAAAGTTGTTTTAATAAGCTATTGTAGACATTGGAGAAATTCAGGTTCTACGGTGTGCAAGTTATCGTAAAAATTGAGCACGAAACAAACAGAACTATTTTTACATTGTTCTGATAAACAGAATTGTCTTAAACTTTGAAAAATAATAGGATATTACCTGTTCTTATGGAAAATAACAAAAAAATATGGAGTCCCGTGCAAAATTTTCGCCCTCTTGAAGTTCAAAACATATATGGTTCTTCAATAAAATCGTAAAGATTATTCAGCGGTTTTTGATAGCGCGCACATCGTGCACTCAAATCGAATGTTGAAAAGTAGTAATCCACCTTAAGATTTTGGACTTTTCTAGCAAAAAAAAAAAAAAAAAAAAAAAAAAAACCAAAACAAAACAAAACAAAACGTAATTCGATCTTGTTAGAACAAGCCGCGTGGCGTATGCCAAAATCCAAACCCGGGTTTGATGGGTTGCGCATGCTTGAGATTGGAGTTGAAATTGATTTTTTTTTCGATGATTATGAAATTATGGCATAAATGTTTTGCCCAAAATTCATATTTCTTCTCCTTCTTCTTCTTCTTCTTCTTCTTTTTCTTCTTCTTAATTTGCACTTAGATCAGCCCAGAGGTTGGTTATTTCAGGGTTCTAACATTAAGTTAGAGGTTCTTTAAAAAGAACACGATGTAATTCATGCTCGTTTTCATGTTTTGGTCTGGTTGACGAGCAAATCTCCTTCAACTCTTTGTGTGCATGTTCCAAAATACCTTAAAACAACCTCACAATAAAGTGCTTTAGGATAATTTTCTGATTTCTCCTTACAGAGTTCAACTGTACCTTTGATGCTGATACATGCGGGTTTACCCAAAGACGAAATGATCGATTTGATTGGACCAGAACATCTGGTCCCACACAAAGTCAAGGAACTGGTCCAAAAAGTGACCATACATCAGGAAATGGTAATATAATTGAGTTAAATATAAAGGAAATTAGAGGTTGTGTAGCAGTAAACGACGCTTATCATCTCTGGGGTCTAGGATTATATTCTAGGGCTTCACAACACGTGTGAGTAGATTTTAGATATGCCCTCGGATCTCTCCATTTATCCTAGAGGAGATCTTGAACCTTGAAATATATGCGTCACTCAACGTGACGAATTATGGTTAAGATCATACCCAAAGAAAAAAAGCACAACCAAAGATAGTTGGAAGATACCTGCAAGATATCTAAATACCACTAACTCACAGGAAAATAAATTTGAAATAACTTCTAGGTTTCTACATGTATATCGAGGCTTCAAATCCAAGAGCCAAGGGTGATATTGCTGTTATCGATAAACAAGTGACTCTCACTGGCAACGAATGTCTCAAGTTCTTCTATCAAATGAATGGCAAATATATTGGTACTCTGAACGTGTATGTTGGTAACACCAAGGTCTTTAGCGCGTCTGGTAATCACGACCAGCTATGGATCCCTGCTCAAGTGCGCCTTCCTAAAAGAGGATCACAGAGGGTAAACAATAGCCATCAGTTTCTCAGTGCATGCGGGCTTAGCCTCGAATACAGGAGTTGTTTCCTTTGTTATTCTAATTATGTTCTTGATTATCGATCTCGGAAGTTAGGGATAAGCCCGCATGACTGGATTTATAAGGGTCAGAGAGGAACACGGAGGGTAAACAACAGTTTCTCAGTATAATTCGTTTGTTTTACTTGAAGTCATTTCTTGTCTCGTACGAAATGCCCAAGGTTTTTCGACAGCATAGTGGACATAATGAGATTCAATCACTTTTATAAACGTTAACTACTTGAAACCCAGCAAATAACCTTTTCTGATTTCGATAAACATGATGTTTGACAGAAAAAAAGCCTTCTGCGCATGCTCTATGAACTTGGCGAAATACAATAAAGAAATTTAAATTCAATATTTAATATTATAATAATGATATATACTTATTTCAATAAAGTTAGTCACCAAAAACCTACAAAACAGTGACCGCTGAGAATCATGAGAAATGTTTTTTATCCAACAACAGCTTTCGACACAAACTGCAGCAGTTGAGGATGCTCAGAGGAGGTTAACTTGTAACTCGTAGAAGATCTCAAGTCCATCAACAGTTATCAAGCGGTTGAAACATGTAAAATGTATCTACCCATATTCCTTGTCGGTCTCAGTTTTGTAGCTTTTCAGGTGACTAATTTTATTGAAATAAGTGTATATGTACATGACAATGAAAAAAGACACAGGGACTCAGAAAAAAAATATCTTATTCATCGTTTCTATTTATTTTTTATAACAGTTGTCTTTTGAAGGTATTCGTGGAATTAATTGGCAGGGAGATATTGCTATCGATGATATCTCGATCTTCGCCTGTCCTACAGGTACATCATATTACACATGTGGACAGGATATGGGGAGGAGGAGGGTAAAAGTTCAAAAGTTGATATCTTTCACCGAGGCAAGTCCAGGCAGAGTGAGCGTGATATCATGCCACGTGTCAGTTAAAACCCCCTGGGGGGGGGGGGGGGGTTGAGTTAATTGACCTAATCCCCATACCCCTCCACGGTAGAATTACTTCCGGTCAATTAACTATTGACACCGGATACTGCTAACAATTTTGTAAATACACAAGGATGAACAGAAAGTCCAGGAGGGACATAAAAATAGGGCTATATAAATAAATAAAGTTATTATTATTATTACCACAGCGTGAGCTTGAATGAACTTGACATGATAAATGTATTATCTGTAGGAAAACCTACAGATAATACATTTATCATGTCGAGTTCACACGATATCAGGGATTGGCTGAGGGCTCTCGACCAATCAGAATTGAGATACTTAGTAAAATGTATAATGATAGATTTTCGCTGAATAAGCGCGCACTTATCTGAGAACATCTTTATAAAATAACTGTTATGAATGTCGCGCTCTGATTGGTTTGGAGGGCGTGCTTTATGAGAGCACATTGCACGCGCGCGCACTTTCCGGTGCTTCATTCCTATCTATTATTGTTATTTGTATTTTATAAAAGAAATAGAAAACTTGCTTGCTGTGCTGTGTGCAGTCATAAAGCACTTGGGGGTTGGCAGAACACTCGAGAAGTGTCCAGAAGCACTCCGCTACGCGTCGTGCTTCTCCTAACACTTCTCTCGTGTTCTGCCAACCCCCTCGTGCTTTATGACAGCACACAGCACGCGCGCGCGTTTTCTATTTCTTCATTAATTTCTCCGGCTGCGGTGTTGAATACTTCGAAGTTTCTTTTAACTCGTAGGATTATGATTTTTTTTTTTAAATATAGCTAAAAAGCTTCATGAGACAAAAAATTATTCAGGGGTTTTAGAAACTTGAAATCCTGTCATCTTGTCATTTAAATTTTTGTTAAGATTAAAACATTTTTACAGGGACCCTACCTCCATTAGTTTGACCTTCAAGGGCTTTTCGATAATTTTTGGATTCTCCTTACAGAACTCAACTGCAATTTTGATGCTGATACATGCGGGTTTACCCAAAGACGAAATGATCAATTTGATTGGAGCAAAACGTCTGGAAAGACACCAACCCATAACAGTGGTCCAGATAGTGACCATACATCAGGACGTGGTAAGGGAAGCTTGGTTATGAACGAAATGATATATATAATACAATATTGAGTTAAAAATAAAGGAAATTAGAGGTTGTGTGGCAGTAAAGACGCGTCTCACCTCTGGGGTCTCTGATTCCATTGCTTTCATTTTTGTGTATTTGATTATTACATGTTGACTAGTATTTTTAGTTGTCTATCGATTAAAATGCTTTCACTCTCCTGGAGTGAACAATGAAATCAGAAAGAATATTTAACCGCTTCAGTGATTTTTTCCCATATTGATCCTCTCGATCCAGTCGCATAGATAGGCTCGAGCCAGTCGACGACAACAATTTTTTCAACTGACTATGTTTTAGGACTTCACATCACATGTGAGTAGAGTTTGCTAGATCTCTTTTCGGATCAAGGGAGAGATCCGAGGGAAGGTCTAACAAACTCTACTCACATGTGATCGAACCCGAGGCCCCCAGATGTGAGACGCGAGTGCTCTACTAATGAAAACGGTATTTTGGCAAACTTGACTTGCCTGTCCAAACAAGGTTTCAATGTTTGGTTAATATGGTTAAGATATAAAAATATATGCTTCACTCAACGTGATGAAACTTGAAGTGTATGCGTCACTCAACGTAACCAAAGGTTAAAATTATATCCAAATACATGAAGCACAACCAAACAAGGTTGGAACGTTCCTAAATACCACGTACTAGCTCACAGGAAAAATAAAATTGAAATAACACTTCTAGGTTCCTACATGTATATCGAGGCTTCATTTCCACGAAGGGAAGGAGATAGGGCTTTCCTAGACAGAGCAGTAACTCTCACTGGTAACGAATGTCTCAAGTTCTTCTATAACATGAATGGAGACGATATTGGTACTCTAAACGTGCTTGTTGGTAACACCAAGGTGTTTAGCATGTCTGGTAATCAAGGCAAACTATGGATCCCTGCTCTAGTGCGCCTTCCTAAAAGAGGATCACAGAGGGTAAACAATAGCCATCAGTTTCTCAGTGCATGCGGGCTTAGCCTCGAATACAGGAGTTGTTTCCTTTGTTATTCTAATGATGTTCTTGATTATCGATCTCGGAAGTTAGGGATAAGCCCGCATGACTGGATTTATAAGGGTCATCAATAATTTGTAGGTTTTACCTTTTCTTGTGTCGTACGAAATGGTACATCGACAGCATGGTGGTCGTTGTTTGAACACCATTTGGAGCCGATAATGAGATTCAAACATTTTTATCACCTATTATACATGAGATAAAACAATAAGCTGGGGCATTGAATAGCATTTATATGCAATAGTTACTCTGGCCAACAGCAACAGTGAAACTGATAGCCTCCTAAGAAAGTCAAGTGAGTTGTACTTTCCAGTAATGAGCTCCTTCATGAGTAAATCAAAATGTAAATGAAATCTATTTTTTCATAACAGCTGTCATTTGAAGGTATTCGTGGAGGATCATATAGGGGAGATATTGCTATCGATGATATCTCGACCTTCGCCTGTCCTACAGGTACATCTTATAAGGCCCCGTCCACACGTATCCCGAAATATATGTATCCGCAATTTTTTTTTTTTATTGGGGGGATACGGGAAATTTTTCTGTCCGTATCCGAAATTTTCTAAAACGGTCTCCAGAGTGGAAATTTTCGGATACGCTCCGAATACGAATAAGGATACGTACATCAGGGCGGATCAAGAAATTTCCGGATACGTGTGGACAGTGAAAACGATTCGAAAACCATTCGAATACGCTGCGTGTGGACGCGAACATTTTCGTACTAACGCAAGTGCTCGCTCATTTACAGCCGACTCGCTATAATTCATGCTTGTTTTCATGTTTTGAACAGGTTGACGAGCAAATCTCCTTCAACTCTTTGTGTGCATGTTCCAAAATACCTTAAAACAACCTCACAATAAAGTGCTTTAGGATAATTTTCTGATTTCTCCTTACAGAGTTCAACTGTACCTTTGATGCTGATACATGCGGGTTTACCCAAAGCCGAAATGATCGATTTGATTGGACCAGAATATCTGGTCCCACACAAAGTCAAGGAACTGGTCCAAAAAGTGACCATACATCAGGAAATGGTAATATAATTGAGTTAAATATAAAGGAAATTAGAGGTTGTGTAGCAGTAAACGACGCTTATCATCTCTGGGGTCTAGGATTATATTCTAGGGCTTCACATCACGTGTGAGTAGATTTTAGATATGCCCTCGGATCTCTCCATTTATCCTAGAGGAGATCTTGAACCTTGAAATATATGCGTCACTCAACGTGACGAATTATGGTTAAGATCATACCCAAAGAAAAAAAGCACAACCAAAGATAGTTGGAAGATACCTGCAAGATATCTAAATACCACTAACTCACAGGAAAATAAATTTGAAATAATACTTCTAGGTTTCTACATGTATATCGAGGCTTCAGGTCACGCAGAGAGAGACAAGGCTTCCCTAAACACATTTGTGATTCTCACTGGTAACGAATGTCTCAATTTCTTCTATCACATGAATGGCAATGGTCTTGGTACTCTGAACGTGTACGTTGGTAACACCAAGGTGTTTAGCAAGTCTGGTAGTCAAGGCAATCGATGGATCCTTGCTAAAGTGCGCCTATCTCATAATCAAAGAGGATTACATAGGGTAAACAATAGTCATCAGTTTCTCAGCATTGACGACCAGGGTGGGGAAGGGGGGGGGGGGGGGGGACTCCGGCAAAAAAGTACCAGTGATGCTCGGTAGCTTGGTAGGAATCTAGTTTTATGCACCTTTTTATGGTTTTTGACTCGATCTTTTATGTTTGAATTCTGAATAAAATTCTTTTGAACAAAACTACATTTGATCTGATGATTCAGGATCAATGACAGCGTACGGGCATTACATTGGTTTCAAGACGGATTCCTGCATGTCGTTGAATTTTGTCCTATGATAAACGGGTAATCGTATGGTTCCTCGTAAAATTGAGGATTAATTTCACTTGTGTTTCAAAGAGCAGCGCATGAGGAGATGGAGGGGGGGGGGAGGGATAACAAAATAAAAAGTACAGCCGAGACCACTAAACGTGTCCACTAAACTTGATGGGCTAAAAGCATTCCCACGAAAGTCAAAAGATAAAAACATGCCCACCAGTGTGGTGACGTTTACAATGAATGCTAATTAGAAATCTTTGGTTAAATGTCACCAACGACCCCCAGAGAGCCACACCGCGATGAAATAACGTCCAATGTAAGAATACCCATCGGGTCTTGTATAATCGCACCATTGCAACCAGGGACACTGATAGCCTCCTAAGAAAGTCAAGTGAGTTGTACCCTCCGGGTAATGAGCTCCTTCATGAGTAAATCAAAATGTAAAGGAAATTTATTTTTTATAACAGCTGTCCTTTGAAGGGATCCGCGGATATTCATATCAGGGAGATATTGCTATCGATGATATCTCGATCTTCACCTGTCCTACAGGTACATTATATTTTACATTATATCTTACATTTTATTTTACATTTTATTATACATTATATTATATATTATATTATATATTATATTATACATTTTATTTTACCTTTTATTTTACATTATATTATATATTATATTATACATTTTATTTTACCTTTTATTTTACATTTTATTATACATTATATTATACATTATATTATACATTATATTATACATTTTATTTTACCTTTTATTTTACATTTTATTATACATTATATTATACATTATATTATACATTTTATTTTACCTTTTATTTTACATTTTATTATACATTATATTATACATTATATTATACATTTTATTTTACCTTTTATTTTACCTTCTATTTTACATTTTATTATACATTATATTATACATTATATTACACATTTTATTTTACCTTTTATTTTACCTTTTATTTTACATTTTATTATACATTATATTATACATTATATTATACATTCTATTTTACCTTTTATTTTACATTTTATTACACATTATATTATATATCATATTATACATTTTATTTTACCTTTTATTTTACTTTTTATTTTACATTTTATTATACATTATATTATACATTATATTATACATTTTATTTTACCTTTTATTTTACATTTTATTATACATTTTATTATACATTATATTATACATTTTACATATTATTATATTATTAGTATAGGAAATCGCACGATCTCGAGTACAATTTGGAAATTAATAAACACGAGTAATGTTTTCAAAGTTCTTGTAATTGCACGAGCCTTTAGGAACTTTCAAAACATTACGAGTGTCTATTAATCCCAAATTGTACGACAAGATCGTGCGATTTTTTGTTTTTAGTTCACTCAACAAAATTTCAGTAAAAAATGCGAAGCGACGCCGTTCATCTTTGTCTATTTGGAGGCCGATTTTCAGTCTGAAATGCATAAAAAAGATTAGTTCTTACGGCTCCAAAATTTTATTTATATGTTTTTTAAGTACAAAATGATAGAAAATAATTGTTTTCACAATGTTTTGGCCGTGTTGCCATAGCGACTTAATTCGGTACTCCTACGGAGTACAATTAACGCTATAATTGTACTCCTCTCGACCAATCAGAGTCGAGTAATTTTGTTGAGTGTACTATAATACATAATATAATACATTTCCCTCACTATTTCACCTCTGAATGCTTAACAAAATTCAGCCAGTCTCTGATGGTATATGAAATCCACAAGATAAACGTGTTATCTTTAGTTTTATTTTCTTTGCAGATAATACGTTTATCATGTCACTATTAATGCGAATTAGAAGCTTAACGAAATCCGCGTTTGTATAGGAAATCGCACGATCTCGAGTACAATTTGGAAATTAATAGACACGAGTAATGTTTTGAAAGTTCTTGTAATTGCACGAGACTTTAGGCGAGTCAATTAAAGAACTTTCAAACATTACGAGTGTCTATTAATTCCAAATTGTACGAGAAGATCGTGCGATTTTTTGTTTATAGTTCACTCAACAAAATTTCAGTAAAAAATGCGAAGCGACGCCATTCATCTTGGTCTATTTGGCGGCCGATTTTTAGTCCATCGCGCAACTGAAATGCATAAAAAAGATTAGTTCTTACGGATTTAGAATTTTATTTATATGTTTTTTAAATACAAAATGATAGAAAATAATTGTTTTCACAATGTTTTGGCCGTGTTGCCATAGCGACTTAATTCGGTACTCCTACGGAGTACAATTAACGTTATAATTGTACTCCTCTCGACCAATCAGAGTCGAGTAATTTTGTTAAAGTGTACTATAAGAAGCTTAACGAAATCCGCGTTTGTTACGAAAGCGCTCACTCATCTCGAAAATCGTCTATTGACCTTAAACTTGCCATCTTCTCATTTTTAACAAGATTAAAACATTTTTGTATGAACACTACCTCCATTAATTAACTCCACCCCTGATTCCTTATTTTCCAGTATGACTTAGATCAGACCAGATGTTTTTTAAGAACTCAATAAAATTCATGCTTGTTTTGATATTTTGAACAGATTGACGACAAAAACCAGCTGGGGTCATGGCTGCACAGATCCTGGTAGATTTAGTGTCTATACCAAGGTCAAGTATCACCTTCAATAGATAAGGAAAAAAGTAGCAAACAACTGATGTAGTAAACAGGAAAATAAACACATGCTTATGAAACTATTTTTGGGCTTCTTGTCATATTATTTCAATGTCCAGTGACATCGGCGTCAAACCTGAAACTACGTCTGGACCGACTAATCAAATTCATGGCAACCCTACTAACTCACTAAGTCAGGGCATGGCTAACTCACAGATCGAACCCTTAAACAACTTCTGGGCTGATCTAAGTCAGGGCATGGCTAACTCACAGATTGAACCCTTAAACAACCTCTTGGCTGATCTAAGTCAGGGCATGGCTAACTCACAGATGGAACCCTGAAACAACCTCTGTGCTGATCTAAGTCAGGGCACGGCTAACTCACATATTGAACCCTGAAACAACCTCTGGGATGATCTAAGTCAGGGCACGACAAACTCGCAGATTGATCCCTGAACTGAGCTTGCCATGATAAAAACATGTGAATAATTTGTTAAAAAAGGTATTAATCATTGCAAGCTCACCGTTCGTCTTGCCTTGAAGACACAGCTACCTTTCAAGATAGCGCAGGGAACTGTGAAAATAACTATTCATTCCACATGCGGCGAGTCGAACCCTGGACCTCAGAACCTCAGCGGGGAGAGGCGAACAATCAATCCTCAATCGTTATAGATGTATAATTTTGTAAAACTAATTAAGCAGTTATGCATTGAAATAAATTTTCTAATAATTGCTAAGCAAAATGTTCTTGAAAATTAAGCCTAATTTATTTATTCATTTTATTTATTTATTTTCTTAGAGTAACTTGGATTCAAAAAAGTATACTCACACATTTCTTTGCTATCGGAGAAAACGAATATTTATTTGATAATTAAAAATCTTCTGTATTTTTGAAAAACGTGCTGAAACTCACGCATGCGCAAACGCTTTTCTCTAGTGTTCTATGCCAGAACAGCGAATCGAAATATGGCAACCAATTGGAATAACTATCCTTATTTACTGACTACCCTCCAAAACATGTTAAAACGTTTTACTTTTCCAGTGAACACAAGACTATTCAGTCCAAAAGAATAGTTATCCAAATTGGTCGCCAAATTTTGATTCGGTTTTTGGATCCAGTTGAGTTGACCTTCAGAACGAACTCAAGTTCAACATATAAAAAATTAGTATTCAACATCATATTTTGATTAGCAACCCCATGATTCTGTCAAGAGAACCCATCAAATATGAATTTTTCATTCTTTGAATTTATCGTAAATACTACTAGTTGAACTCATAATGGAATTCTAGTTGATTCAACACGAGAAATCTAAATCGTACTCAGCCCCTGCTATGAAAATGCTAACCAAAACTACTTGACCCATAATCCCTTTCGGGGAACACAGACAACTCAGCTGGTGATTGTACAAATACATGATATAAACCTTGCTAAGCTGATCTTACAATACGACATTTTGTTTATATAGGTGAACTCAATTCCAGCTGAGAAAGCAAGCGGATATTTGATATTAACTAAAAACTCTCTTAAAACTCTAGCGTTGCTGACGACGAAAGTCCTAATGATACGGTAGTTTTTGAAGAGTTATCTTAGAATGAATAGTGCGTGTATTTTGGTTTTGATTGGGATTGTAACGATCTTCCAAGACGTCAGTGGTAGGTAGTTCGTGACTTTTTCAAGGTGGTTTCCTAATATAGAAAACATCCATGAAAATGTTTTTGAATCACGATTTTTTGAATCAAATTTTAATAATAATTTCAAACCTGGGAATAGAAATGGAAGTCCTGAGGTCGTTTGCAAATAATAGATAATGCGGTCGGCACATGTGAATTGAGTTTGTTTGATGTGTTGTTCTCTCCTATGCTACCAGGGTTTTCTCCGGTTTCCTCCCTCCATAAAAATCAACATGTGAGTTGAGCGTTGTGTGCATAGAATATTAAATGTAGTGGTAGTGCGTGTGAGCGAAAAGTGTCCCCAATTAGTACGAAAATGCTAGAACGACTAGACACTTAAATAAAAGTGATTTATTGATTTTATTTTTAGAGAGTTTTAGATTGACTATTTTTTCTTCCCGCAAGCGGCAAACGTGACCACGTTTTCATCGTTTTCCTGTATTTTACTTAACCTCTTGCAAACTTTCATATCACAAACAAATATTCTTTTGTTTTTCTGCTACTTGGATTTTTTTGCGATTCCTTTTCAGTTATTTTGAAAGGATTTTTCACTGATCAAGTGACGTTATATTACACGTTTGCCGTGAACGTCAATTTAAAATTCTCTATTCACGATTAAGCATAAGCGTATCAAAGTTTCGAAGAAAAAAGAAGCGTGAAAAAACGTCGTTGCTAGTAGCGTGGAGCTACGTAGCTACAGCGTAGTTTTAGTTTGGTGCTTCATTTTCAGTCTATACTTAGGCCCCGCCCACACTATGCTGGATAAATTTGAATCCGGAATTTTCACACTGAAACCGAAAAAAAAATTTCGTTCACACATGAAAACAGATAAAATGTTTCGCGTCCACACTAGTCCGATCAGAGGCGACAAAAACGCTTCATTGCACACCTGAGCATGTGCATCGAAGCTGAAATTGAGCCCGCGGTGAGTTTTCAGCCTTCCCGCCATGTTCCCATGACAATCATGACATCATCGTATTCGAAAAATTTCGGAGACGAAATGTTCTCTGTCCACACGAATATTGCTAATAAAAATTCGGATTTAAATTTATCCGGCATAGTGTGGACGTGGCCTTAGTAGACAGCCACCATAAAAGATTTCAATCCCCATTTTTTTTTTTTTTTTGTTTGTTGTTTTTTTTTGTTTGTATTTGACGAGAATATTCACTTCGGGAAACATCAAGACTCCCGGTGAAACAAAGCTAACTATTTCCCTCGAGACCAGAGCCCCGTCGTACGAAGTGTAGATAGCGCTATCCAATGGATAAAGTCTTAAAACGATGCTGTTTTCCAAGAAATCTGATCCGTCTGATAGCGCTGTCCCCTTTTCGTACAACCGGGCCCAGGGTCTGCCTTAAGTGCATAATGTTCTATTTTATACACATTTGACTTTCAAGATTCTACAGTAGCCACTTGCTATCGTGGGTGCCTTTTTTTTAAAGAATACCCTTCATTAAAAACGACTAATTGCATGGTTGCGAAATGGTCTTCCTATAGAGCGTTTTCACGTGACGTCACAGCGGCCATTATGGTGTACCAAAACAATATATACATTTTCTATCCTCCGGGAATTGAACTCTATTCTTATGCAAATACCGTGCAGAAAGTTTCTATTGTGCCTGCCTATTTATGGCTGCCTTCTCACGTGAGTGAAAACGCTCTATATTTACTTGAAAACAAATCTTTATGAAATGAACATTAGACAAGGTCCTGAAGATGTCCACTTAGTATATACCTGTACTGCTGTATTATCATTCTTTAGGTTGAGCTTTATTCAAATATTTTTTCAGGATTCTTTTGCACGTTTGACGAAGGTCTCTGTGGATTTACCCAGAAACAAGATGACAGTTTTGATTGGAGAAGACACAAAGGAAGAACATCATCGGGTGGTACTGGCCCTTCTGGGGATAAGAATTCATTTAAAGGTTTATGATCTGAATTAATCTTCTCAAAAATAAACACGGATAGAAGTTTAAAATTTCATGATACAAGGTTCTAAAGCTATAAAATGATGTTTTAGGCATCAACAAAATATTTAAGGATTGAAAAGGTTAGCATTAAAGACGAAACTAGTTTCCGTAAAGAACCTGGATTTTTTATTGGTTAAATTTTTTTTAAAGGTTTTAAACTTTGTATCATGAAATTAACTAAATCTTTTGGAATCCAAGCAAAGAAAAAACAGCGAAATTTCTAATGTATTGTTGAATAGACCGATGTCGCTTCTCGCGGCTTCGCTGCTCTTAGTAAATCCGAGTAAAAAATCCATCTGGAACCCAATCTAGTACCCAGAGCCTGCGTTTCTTCTGGCTTGCTGCGAAGAACGATTGCTCTGGCATAATCCACTTTTTGGCGCATGCGCAATTTTGCTCAAGTGAAATATAATCAATGAAAATCTTTCTTTAAAACAGAGTTCTATGTTTACTTCCGAACAAAATAAATATTAGAAATCGGGAATTTGGGAAGCATGGGTGGCGTAGCTGTGAGAGCGATCACCTCTCATTAATTCGACCCGGGTTCCAGCCCCGACGAGCTCGGTGTCGTATGTGAGTAGAGTTGTTTATTGGTTCTCTCCTGTGCTTTGAGGGTTTTTCTATGGGTTCTCCGGTTTTCCTCTCAACGCAAAAATTAACTTGTAAATTCCAATTGGAATCCAGTGGAAGAAGAGCCACTCTGGAATCCACTGTTAATCCCATTATTTGTCAACATTTTGACGCCAAAATGTTGCTAGCCCTGAGCAAATGAGTTCGTAATCAAGAAACATAGTGATATTCCACGGAATTGAAAATATTATTGGTGCGTTTTAGGTTATTACATGTATATCGAAGCGTCCAGGAAGCATGCCGGTGACAAAGCAGTTCTAACAAAACCCTTAACTCTGAATGGTCGAAATTTATGCCTCTCATTTTACTACCATATGATTGGCTCTCATATCGGCACATTGAACGTTTATGTTGGCTCAACAAAAGTATTCAGTAAGACAGGACGACATGGATATAACTGGAACAAAGCTGTGATTAGCTTGAAGCAAACTGGAGATCAGACGGTTAGTGCCTGATGAATAGCAAATGCGCGGATGCGTTCTGTATGGAATTATCAAAGCAAGCGGGGATTGGCATATTACTAGAGAACTAAAGAACTATGAGTAGTGGGGTGTGCTTTATATATTTGCACACAGTACAGTACAACATTTTTATATATTTAAATTATCATAGCCGTTAATTTGGATTCGAATGACAAAATAGAAAAGGTGCGCGCGTGCCGTGTAATCTCATAAAGCATCCACCCAAAACCATGATGTGTCATGAAGAAAGCTTTACATAACTATTTCGTCCCTCACGAAGGAATACTACCAGGCTGCAATGCCTGCAGGGGAGAAACAATGGAATACCGCTGAATTTATAACAGCTTTAATTTGCTGTACTCTGCTTGGCTGTTTTCAATGTGTGCGATAAAACATAGTGTATCACTTAATTGATGGATTGCAAGCATTCCCAAGAGAGTCAAAAGACAAAAAACATTGTTGTGCCGTTAACAATTAATGCTAATGAGAAATATTTTGCTAAATGGCACCAACATGGCCGCGATGACGTAACGTGCCATCGAAGAATTGCTACGCGATACATGCCTTATTAGGATATAGAACAGAATTATCCGTGGTATGTTAACTAATACAGCACGCAGGAGTAACAAAAGCACACTAAGCCTAAAGAAAAGTTTTTTTAGCTTTTTTTTTTATTTTGTGTGTGTTTTTGTCCTCCAGCTAGCGTTTGAAGGTGTTGTTGGAAATGGCTTCCAAGGTGACATAGCAATCGACGATGTCATGGTGGGAGCCTGCGATGATAAAGGTAATGAATTTTTGCTAGATTTATAATCCTTAATGATATCCTAATGGTTTGGGGGTGTGGGTGACAGGGGTCTCTCACTGGAGTAACGAGCTCGATTTTCAATGGGGTACTTCGACGATACGGCGCTTATCTTGGATCGAATTTATGGTTCGTCCAAGAAGCAAATATTATGAAAGCTTTGTTGCAATAATGACATCAATTGATATTAACAGCTCACCACAAGAGAATACAACAAAAGATGAATTAAGACGGCACATCGATCACCTTTACCAATAAAGAAATACAGACTTACGAGACTATATATTTTCTGTCATCTTTGTTTAGTTTTGCCCCTGGCAAGATTAATATTGCCGCCGTATCGTCGAAGTAGTCCATTAAATCCCATACGAGATTTGAGTTTGTTTGATGTGTTGTTCTCTCGCTTTGCAATGAGGGTTTTTCTCCGGGTTCTCCGGTTTTCCTCGCTCCTACAAATCAACATGTTATTTGAGAGTTGTATGTTGTAAATATAGAGTGTAATGGTAGTGCGTATGGAGGTAATCTAACGGAAGTGCCCCTTGCAGGGGGTGATGGTCGTAAAGTATATATAAGTAATATTAAGTCACAAACGTTCTTACCGTTTCTGTTGTTGATAAGTTACTTTCTTGCACGATGATATCCTTAATAATATCTTTTTTTCCTTAATATCTTTTTTAGTTACTCCAGCTCCTACCGTTTCTACCACGCTGCCTACAACAGCAACATCTCCAACACCTACACCTGCTCCACACACCCCAATGACAAAACCTAGCACAGCTCCTGCCATTACTACGGTTCAAATGACTACACCTCGAATTCCTACGACCACTGCTGAACCTCCAATTGTTCCCAATACTCTTCCACCGACTGGTAAGCAATTTTTTTCTTAAATAATAAAATCATAAAAAGATAAGTCTATGAAACGCAAACGAATACTATGTTAGGGCCGTATGGGAAAATATTTGGCTCGAGGTGATGCCGTTCGGACCGAGCGCAGCGAGGTCCGTACAAATGACCGAGGGCCAAATATTTTCCCATACGGCCCGACCCAACTCAGTCAATAAGCATTTTATCATATGACCCTCACGAAAAGAAAAATAATTAAAAAATTCGGACGCGTACGGCCCTGCTCGCTCAAAGCCGTACGGCCCTGCTCACGTCATTTTCTCGAAGGTTTTTCTAAGAGCGCGCGCCCGGGTAGATACGGGTCATATGATAATACTAAATACCCTAGTGATTGTGGGACCCATCAAGTACTCATTGCGCATGTGTTCAACACATCGTAAGTCTTTCTTATGATTTGTGACCAGTAACGATAGTAACCACTTCTCGAAATACTTAAGCTAAGTGCTATAAAGATTCGTTCATTTTATACAGGCAACAAAGATATTTTATTTCCACGATATTCCCTACATTACATGGTAATCAAGACTTTGTAGTTCATCCCTTTAGGCTAAAGTAAACTATATGTAAAGTAGCTAGCTTATATACCGTTAGCGAGGTGGATATGAGACATATCAACCCGGGGCGAAGCCGATAAGGTATATAATCGCATTATTTTATCATTGGGGAAGTTTCTTAAAACGAGTTTGATAACTAGATATCTACCTGGAAATTCCTTCGTTTAATTTAGTGGGGTAAAGGCCGCCAGTGAACAAAAAAAACCTAGCTTAATGATGATATATATTTTTATCTTCCTTGCTGATCATGTTGTTAAAAAGTAATAGCATGAAATTTCGCGATAAAGTAATAGCATTTCATACTATTACGTATAGTCATTTAGTCTGATTTTTTTCAAGTCAAGTGTGGTCTTCGCCCCAGCACGAGGATTGTTGGTGGCTCAAATGCTCGTGCAGGAGACTGGCCATGGCAGGCTCAGTTGGTAAACAAAGACAACTACCCTTTTTGTGGAGGAACTTTGATCCATGCTCAATGGGTTTTGTCTGCTACTCACTGCCTAAAGAAGAAAACAGCCGATACTATTCATGTCAGGTAAAACCACTCATTTTTCACAAAGGATGGAGAGATATAATGATCCTATAAAATTATAACTCAGTTACTAACTGGTACTGTGTTGGTGTTGAATACAGCGAGAAGGAAACTGAAACCTCGTAAAAAAGTTAAGAGCTGTACTGACAAATTCGGGCGGTATTTTACACCCGACAAAGCCTGACGTCCCAAAGTTCAGTAAAGGTTTTTACACAGTGTTTAAGTTTTAAGGCGCGATTACACAAAGCAATTATATATTGTCTCTGCAACTTGTCTCGCAACGGCATTAAAAAAATTCGCCAGATAAGTTCTAGCAATCGTTGCAAAAAGCAGAATTCGTTTCTACTTTTGGCAACGATTGTGTCTCCGTTGCACTATGTAGATACTCTTTCAACCTGTGTCGCAACGCTGTTGGAGACACGTTGCTGAGAAAACTGCTCCGTGTAATCGCCTTTACACACTGGCAAACTCCGTTGTGATTTTGATTGAAATTGACTACTTTACATTGGGTGCAGTTTTCCCATTTCAGACAACTTGTCCTTCTCTTGAAAATTATATTCTTTGTTTGAAGGTTGCGCATGAGAAGAAACATGAATATATACTCATTTTTTAACAACAACAAATTTATTACTTTTTGTTATAAATATTTACAATTAAAGAATTACAATTAAAGAATATAAGTGGTACAACTCAAACAAAGAATCAATATTGTCAATGGAATGACCCGTGGTCTGAAATGGAAAACATTACGTCCAAGGAATCATAAAAATAGATCCCTTTACACACACTCCTGTTAAATATCTGTCTTTATTCGTGGATTTAGACTTGGCGCTCATCATCGTACAAGAAACAATAGCAACATCCAGGACATCCGGGTTACCAAGATTATCCAGCATCCCGATTACCATAAACCAGTTAAACATGCTTATGATGTTGCTTTAGTAAAACTGGAAAAACCTGCTAAACTTAACAAGTATGTATCATTAGACTTGCTTCAATCATCCAACATCACAGTTACCAAAAACCTGTTAAAAAGCGCTTGATATGTTGCTTGAGTTTTAAGGGATTAAAATATCAAAAGGTACGGACACACGGTGCAACATTGCACGCAACAGGACTGTTGCAGCGGGTGTCTACCCCTGAAACTTGCATTGCATGCAAAAAATCTTAAGTTGAATCGAGCTCTACTCTTGAATTGCGCTCAACAAATTTCATCATGTGAACATGGCTGCAACATTGCGTGCAACATTTTAAAGTTTCCAGCCAATCAGTTTGCACTAAATTTATAACCTGACCAAATATCTTAGCATAGCATGCTTACAAGAGCGCTGTTGTGTGATTTTGTTGCAACGTGTATCACCCCGGTTAAAATTTGTTGCGTGCATTGTTGCGTGCATTGTTGCGTGCAATGTTGCACCGTGTGTCCGCACCTTTAAACACAAAAACTATGCCAGAGCACATTGTTTGATAAAAAATAATGACAAATCCTATCATTTTCTGATGTAAATTTGAATGTTTTTCTCCTAGCAATCTAATGGTGTTGCTCAATTCTTTAGGTTTATCAATCTGGTATGCACTCCCGAAAACGAACCCGTTCCAGACGAAGGCAAAGAATGTTGGATAACAGGATTCGGTGCTATATCCCCCAGTGGATGGCTTCCAAACTATCTACGTCAGGCCAAAGTTCCAATCGTTGGTCGACCAAGGTGTGAAAAAGCATATCCTAAAAGACTGCACGATTCCATGATCTGTGGGGGGTACGATAGGGGTGGGATTGACTCATGTCAGGGCGATTCGGGCGGACCCTTGGTTTGTGAGTCAAGAGGTCGATATTTCATTCAGGGTGTTACTAGTTGGGGCGTAGGGTGCGGGTCAGCTGGTAACTATGGCGTATATGCAAAGGTTACTCATTTTATGGACTGGATTAAGAAAGAGATAGGAAGCAATTAAAAACATGAATCTATTTGAATACGTTTCTTTGGGTCAAAAGTTTATATACGAAAAGAATGACTAGACGTTTTTTGAGTAAGATATTTCGGAGGATATCCATCGTCCATCATCAGTTTAATGTATGACTCACTATAAGTGTATTACAGTGAAATACTATAAATCCCTAGGGACTAATACGTATCAATGAAGTACTGTAAACTAATATGCATGAATCTATTTAATCGCAAAAATTACTTGTTCTGGTAACTTTAAAATCTGTGACACAAAATTGAAACTGAAAGATAAAATAAAATGTATTCTGAACCGATGCAATATTTGTTTTCTAAAAGTTTGAATAGATAAATAAATTTGAAAAAGGGGGGAAAGTTAAGGGTGCCCTGACTTTGTTCAGCCAGACACTGTTTCAGGGTATCGTTAAAAGTTTTTCAACAGGGACTCAAAAGAACCACTGTATGCTGGTAGGGAGCTAGACTCGTAAATCGTAGACGTCTATGGATAGTAACCAATCGATGAGATCGTCACTTCTCCGCCGTGCTGTCTTTCTTACAGTTTTGCATCTCAGGTAGCCTTCTGCTCCCTTTACGGCAAACTCTCGTTTTCCCCTATAACTCTATTTTATCTATCATTGGGCATTGTTGCGCATTCTCAAACAAGGACTTAAGACCGTAGGCCCGGTCGTCTGTCTTCACTATACAATCCTGCATAAGGCGGACGTATAAAAGATCCACTGAAGACACTGGTGACGACCATCTTCAAGTGCCCCTACTATAGACTACAGGGCCCACAGTACGTGTCTATGCTTTTGTGTTGTGCCTGGCCTTACAAGGAAAGCTAACTAAATAAATAAACATTACATATATTACAATTCGTGGTTCCTGGGTGATTGTTGGATAACAAAGGAGTTTCTGTTTCCTAAAGATGAACTAAGAAATGTCCCTGATGTGTTGTCTTCTCTTACTCTTTTCCCAAGTACTTTGAGTACAGCATTACGTACTTCTCTTAACCTAAAACAATACACGATAGGATTGATAGACGAATTGATGTAGATTATAGTCGTTGTGATGTTCAAGGCCATTTTGTACTCTTTTGTGAGGCCAATCACAACTCGAGTTGCCAAAGTTGCCATATATGGAAAAAAGCACGCCAACAAGAGGATATAGACATATTTCATTGTGAGGACTGATTTCCAAAATTTTGGTATATTTATCCCACGAAGAGAGGCAGGATTTTGGTCCAAAACATTAGAAGATTGTCCTGTCAGATCGTTTATCTTTCTTCGATGTCTTTGAACAATGACATGTATCTTGGTAAAGGTAAACGTTGCAATGAAAAGACAAGCAATGATTATAAGGATTCCATAGGCCAAGGCAACTGAAGTTTTCCAGGGATAAAATGTTACGAATATTATATTGATTGTCCATATCACAACGAAAACCTTGACCACTCGTTGTGTGGTTACCACAGAAACGTATCTTAAGTGAAGGTACAGAGCCAGGTATCTGTCGATGCTGATACACGTGACTATTATGAAAGACATGCCAGAAAAGAGATTGGCCAGCATGTTGACGACAACGCCGCAATAACATGACATAGTCACAAGACCATTCATTTCTGCGACTTTGTAGATGACGTAGATTGGTTGAACGAGAAGACCCACTGCAAGGTCGTTAGCAGCGAGATTACACATTAGAAATATAGAAGGTTTGTGTAATGTAGGTGTTTTGATAATAGCTAGCAGTACTAAGAAGTTACCAACGACAGCGACTATGGCAAACACAAAGTTGAATATGCAGGCAATGATGTAGATTGTCGTAAGATCTTCAACATACCACATGTTACTCTGGACTAACTGACAGTTGACAACGTTCTGCTCTGTCGATTCATTTAACAGGACCTTACTTGTGTTGTTTGGGAATAGCTTATCCATTCTGTAAGAGGTAAGGAAAAAATCGAGCTATGGTTTAATTAGGCAAGAAAATTAGGATGAACGTGCTAATTTCCCTGAATAAATTATGTAAACAGCCTTTGCCAAGACGTGACGTATTTCAGTATCCACAAAATGCTGTGGCTAAGCAATCGTATTTACGCATGCTTTAAGATTTGCATCTCATTTGATATCTTGCATCTCAGTAGATATTTGTATATCGCTAAATTGTCAAAGTTTTAGTGATTCGGTGTATGTATGTATGTATGTATGTATGCATGTATGCATGCATGTCTGTCTGTCTGTCTGCCTGTCTGTCTGTCTGTCTGTCTGTCTGTCTGTCTGTCTGTCTGTCTGTCTGTCTGTCTGTCTGTCTGTCTGTCTGTCTGTCTGTCTGTATGTATATAGTATTTAGAATAAATTAGAGATTTCATTACTCTAATATAAGCCTCTGAACTCTTTAATTCAGTCCAAAATTTCCCGCAAGGATTTTTTAAAATTCAGCTTTGTTTGAAGGTCGTTAAAAGAAAGTTATGTCGGCGAACGAGCACTAAGAAAACTCCCCGGGTCGCACATTCCACAATAATGGTAGCAAACTCTCAGAGAATGGCCAGAAAATGCTGTTTTTTTGTTGTTTAAAAAAAAAAAAAAAAAAGCTTTAGCCTTTTAAATAAATTAGAAAAAAGCTTTTAGCCTTATATTTTTTCTATGCGTGGGCGGTGACGTAGCGACAGCTGGAACAACAAACGAACAACACATAACCTGCAGTTCTTATGGTGAAATTTTCGATAATTTCAATGTTCAATTTATCAATACTTTGTATTTTGAAGCCGCGCCCTGAATAAGATCAGCCCAGAGGTTGTTTCAGGTTTTGATCTGTGCGGTTAGTCATGCCCTGAGTAAGATTAGTCCAGACGTTTTTTCAGGGCTCAATCGTATGTGGGAGCCGTGCCCTGATTTAGATCAGTCCAGAGGTTGTTTAAGGTTTCGATCTGTGAGTTAGCTGTGCCCTGATTTTAGATCAGCCCAGAGGTTGTTTCAGGGTTCAATCTGTGAGTTAGTCATGCACTGACTTAGAAAAGCCCAGAGGTTGTTTCAGGGTTCAATCTGTGAGTTAGTCATGCCCTGACTTAGATCAGCCCAGTGGTTGTTTCAGGGCTCGATCTGTGAGTTAGCCATGCCCTGACTTAGATCAGCCCAGAGGTTGTTTCAGGGTTCAATCTGTGAGTTAGTCATGCCCTGACTTAGATCAGCCCAGAGGTTGTTTCAGGGTTCAATCTGTGAGTTAGTCATGCCCTGACTTAGATCAGCCCAGAGGTTGTTTCAGGGTTCAATCTGTGAGTTAGCCATGCCCTGACTTAGATCAGCCCAGAGGTTGTTTCAGGGTTCAATCTGTGAGTTAGTCATGCCCTGACTTAGATCAGCCCAGAGGTTGTTTCAGGGTTCGATCTGTGAGTTAGTCGTGCCCTGACTTAGATCAGCCCAGAGGTTGTTTCAGGGTTCAATCTGTGAGTTAGTCATGCCCTGACTTAGATCAGCCCAGAAGTTGTTTCAGGGTTCAATCTGTGAGTTAGTCATGCCCTGACTTAGATCAGCCCAGAGGTTGTTTCAGGGTTCAATCTGTGAGTTAGTCATGCCCTGACTTAGATCAGCACAGAGGTTGTTTCAGGGTTCAGTCTGTGAGTTAGTCGTGCCCTGACTTTGATCAGCCCAGAGGTTGTTTCAGGGTTCAATCTGTGAGTTAGACATGCCCTGACTTAGATCAGCACAGAGGTTGTTTCAGGGTTCAATCTGTGAGTTAGCCATGACCTGACTTAGATCAGCCCAGAGGTTGTTTAAGGGTTCGATCTGTGAGTTAGCTATGCCCTGACTTAGATCAGCACAGAGGTTGTTTTAGGGTTCAATCTGTGAGTTAGCCATGCCCTGATCAGAAAAAAAAATTCTGAATATGTATCTTGTCGAAAAGCGTTAAACAAATTTTTACTTTTGGCTATATATATTTTAAACAATTCTTATCTGCGAATATTGTGATACATCGCATTTTAAATAACGAGTTTTTCTTAACTGTTTCCCAACTTTTCTCATTTATCGAAAAAGAAGGCTAAAATAAAATAAAATAAAATAAAATAAAATAAAATAAAATAAAATAAAATAAAATAAAATAAAATAAAATAAAATAAAATAAAATAAAATAAAAAAATAAAAAAAACAAAAAAAAATAAATAAAAAAAAAAAAAAAAATAAACAAAAAAATAAATAACTAAAATAAAATAAAATAAATAAAATAAAATAAATAAAATAAAATCAATAAAATAAAAATAAATAACAATACATAAAATAACATAAAAAATAAATCAAATCCCAATACAAACACATCCCCATAAAATAACATCACCTAAATAACTCCCTCCCCTCCCTCCCTCCCTCCCTCAATCTCCCTCCCTACCTCCCTCCCTCCCATCCCCTCCCTCCCCTCCCCTCCCCCCTCCCCCCCTCCCTCCCCCCCCTCCATCCAATCCCCTCCCTCCACCCTCCCCTCCCTCCCTCCCTCCCTCCCTCCCTCCCCTCCCCTCCCTCACCATACCCCCCCTCCCCTCCCTCAACCTCCCTCCCTCCCCTCCCATACCCTCCCCTCCCCTCCCTCCTCCCCTCCACTCCCCTCCCTCCCCTCCCTCCCCTCCCTCCCCTCCCTCCACCTCCCTCCACTCCCTCCCTCCCCTCCCTCACCTCCCTCCCCCCCTCCCTCCTCACTCCTCCCCAATAAAATAAAATAAAATAAAATAAAATAAAATAAATAAATAAATAAAATAAAATAAAATAAAATAAAATAAAATAAACAGAATACCTTTTAATGAATTGAATCTCGCTTTCTTGTCTTGTCGGCGCTCATATGCTGTTTGCTTCTGTTTTTCAAATGTCTAACAGTGTCGCCGGCTGACACTGAACTCTGTGCTTGTCCGTAGATCTAAAGCTAATACAGAATTTTATAACCAAGTAAAAACAAACACTTGAGCTAATCTATTCCTATTAGTTGGAGAGCCTCGATTTTCATTAGATAAGATAACTTCTTTGAAAAACAAATTTATTCAATCATCTTAAAAATGAATCGTTTTATGGATTCATCACGATACCTCCTGAGGTTTGGTTAATGGTTTGCTTTCAAACAAATTACGAATCAACTGGAATTAACTGGTTTTTGTTTTGTTTTGTTTTGTTTTGTTTTTTTTCATTCAGGTTTTATTAAAATCATGAAAAGATACATTAAAGTGATGTGGTTTGATAAAAAGACGTATACTTTATTAGTAAACTCGATTCAGGAAAGCAGATGACGAAGTTCTATGTGGGTCCGTTTAAAACGGTAGTCCTCTTTATGGGTCCGTGCGTGTCCTTCAAAACCACGTGATCTCGCCTCGAAGCGCGCAAAGGATTATTTGTCTAATACCTAGTCTCCTATTTCATAAAATCACGGCAATCAAAAGAGCGGCTGATGACTAATTAAGACAACACTGATATTGCTGCGCACTTTTATTGCAATTATGCTTTATTTTTATTTTGGTTCCTGATAGGGCAAGAGGAAGCTTTTCTGGTACTTGTAATATATAATTTTTCAATTTAAAGTTATATTTCAGGACGTATTTTGAAAAGGTTAAATCGAAACACGACTCTATTTTAAAATTCATCATGAAACTTTTGGTGATCCAACCACAATGTTTCTGATTGGTTAATATTAACCGGAAGTGCGTGCGCGAAATCACCTGGAGCTTAATGGATAGTTTTCAATAAAAAATGTACATATGTTTAATAACATGTAATAATCGGAATTATGCTAGTAATAAGATTCATTCAGGTGGTTGATACCAAGCAATAGAATGAACTCTGGTTGATAGCACATGACGGGCAGTGTTTGCCTGTCATTGTAGGATGCTAATGCTATTCATTCAGCTGATTGATACCAAGCAATAGAATACTCTCTGTTTAATAGCACATGTAGGGCAGTGTTTGCCTGCCACTGTAGGCCGGCAATGAGATTCATGAGATTTATTCAATTGATTGATACTAAGCAATAGAATACACTCTGGTCGATAGCACATGACGGGCAGTGTACGTGTGTCTGTTATCGTAAACAGGTAATGAGGTTCATTCAACTGATTGATAACAAGCAACAGAATAACAAGTTAACTGTTTCCAATTACGTATGGACAGTTGTATTGATCATTTGATAACCCGTGTTGGTTGTTGATGTTAAGCTTTGTATCTCAAATGACATTCTTAATTTTAATCAAACTTTTGAATACCGCTAAAATAATAAAAGGAAGTTGTAGTTTTGAAGTAATATAAAAAAATAAATAAAAAGGAAAGATATGATTTACCTCTTTAACTTTGGCGTAAAGTTTTCCCATATTAGACCGCACGTATCATTCCCTAAAATAAGATTTATCTGTAACTGTTTTTCATACCGAAAGCCCATAAATTAGTATTAAAGTGCTACTCTGACGAAAATCTCTCAAACTTGGATTTAGCTGAAACTTCCTAAGAATACTCTTTAAATGCCCAATAATCACTGTATGAAGTGTTTTCTCGATATTCAGGACGAAAGTATGATATTTTTACGATTATTTTTTTGAGTCTGTGACGTCATACACTCAACATCGAACATCGCTCAATACATTTCTTTGTAGTGATCAAAATATCAGTAGTAAAGGGAGAAAAAAATACCCAAACACCCCCAAAATATAAATCATAGTCACAAGTAATGTGAAATAAGCACATCAGCCACCCTTTGGGCTTCATAGGAATAAAATAAATTAAGGATTTATATACAAAGAAATATATGTATCAATGTTTGATGTTGAGTGTATGACTGTTCTCTTTAAAGTCAGTGAATTTGTATGGGAATCCAAGAACGATGTCTGAACTTTTTGGTGACCGTAACACAATCCAAGCTAGCGCCGAAGAGGTGAATTGTTTCTGCCTCCTGTCATGGCTGCCATCATCTATACTATCTGGTTGATAGGACATCGCTGCTGGGGCAGGTATTCATTCATCGTAATTGCTGATAACGTGAAACTTGTTTCTCTGATACCTACAGAGTTCTTTTTTTTTTTTTTTTTTTTTTTTTTTTTTGATAACCCCGCGTTGGTTGTTGATCTTAAAGTTTATAATAAGATTCTTCTAATATCATTGCAATATGAGATATGAAATTGATAACTAGTTTTCTCTAATGTCAGTGAAGTGTGTTTTTTCTTACTAGACGTTTCGGTCGAGTTACTAAGGCCTACTAAGGCCTAAGAAATCCTTTGCCTTTAGCCTATCATCATAAACTCTGACTTGACTCTGGACATTAAATAATTGCTAGCACAAAGCCGTATACTACGTGCGCTGGCGTATTGGTCTCAGATTGTTCAGATTTTAGATTTCCTTGAGATCTCCAACAGACAATGTCCAGTATGAAATAGTTGTATACGTGTCTCAGAACTTATCTTTCTTCGTTCAGCTTGGACGTAATAGACCGTAATATATTCATAGACTACGACCAGTTTCACTTTTCCCTCCTGTGAATCAGTAATAACGATTGCTTTGGTTGTACGCGCGTCCACAGGAATCCCAAAACAATCGCCCTTACTGAGTTTGGCGGGAAACCAGTTTTTATTTGATTGTTTTAACCAATTAGTTATTATTGCCGCCTTCTGTAATGGCAGCGAGACCCAGTTGTGATGCCCTAGAACTGTCTTGTTATTGTTATTGTTATTATTATTATTATTATCATTATTATTATTATTATTATTATTATTATTATTGTTGTTACTATTATTATTATTACTATTACTATATTATTATTACTATATTATTATTATTATTATTATTGTTATTATTATTAATACTGTTAATATTATTATTAAATAGTATCTATAAAGTTTCCATTATTATTATTATTATTATATTATTATTATCATTATCATTATTATTATTATATTATTATTATCATTATTACTATTACTATATCATTATCATTATCATTATTATTATGATTAACAATATTATTATCATTATCATTATTATTATTATTATCATTATTATTATTATTATTATTATATTATTATTATTATTATTATTATTATATTATTATTATTATTATTATTATTATTATTATTATTATTATTATTATTATTATTATTATTATGAATGACTGCATTGTAAATCTTCATCAAATTTGACCCATATCGTCAAACGTTAGTAAAGCGCGGAAAAATTATGTTTTAACTTTCTTTTTATAATTATTTTTTTACTTGTTTTGAAGCAGCTGAAAATCACTCATTAACAATTCATAAAAAGGAAGTCAGGTTAATGCATTCTATTCTATGCTCAGAAACAGCTTCGGCTGAGTTTTAAAATCAATTGAATTTTTCATATAGCTCTAAGTGAATCTCACACTGATCTGCTAAAGACTTAACAGATGGAGCGAGGTTTAATTAACATTTTCAAAAAAACTCGCAGAACAGAAAAATAATTAACATAGCTAGAAAAATCATATTAGAAATTTTTGATCGCAAACTAATAAGTTAGAAGTAAGTTAGTTCAAAACTCGTAAAAATACTAGTGGAAATTTCGTAAAAAAACATCTCTTGGTTCCAGCGAATTTTTTCCTCATGAAAGTCATATCTTTGCCGGTTTTAACTCTTTTATCGTTTAAACTTCATGTTTTAATGAGGAAGGTTGATATCCTTTTTTTAAATTAATTTCAATATCGGCCATTTCCAGCAATTATTTTGCGGATTTATTAATCTAAATTTACCCCACAAAAGTACATTGGATTTAGAAGTTGATTTTTGGGAGGAAAGGAAAAGTGGAAACATCTGTGAGAAAAACTCTCGGCTCGAAGCACAGGAAAGAATCAACAGCATATTTTCTTACATATTATGACAAAAGAGTGACCACATGGCGAAATAAAAAGTCGCGCAAAATCTATAAAAGTATTAACTTTTGTTTCAATTTAAGTTCTTCTTTGCACAGTAGTTATTTGCAACACGAAATGATTCCCAAGCGATATGAAGGCAATGCTTATTTGTATACTCGACTTATGAAATCTCTTAAAGCATCAAATTTGTATCGAAATTTGTACATCTTCAGTTTTTTTGTTTTTGTTTTTTTTTGTTTTTTTGTTTGTTTTTTTTTTCTGATAAGGGCATGGCTATAACTCACAGATCGAACCATGAAACAACCTCTAGTCTGATCTAAGTCAGGGCATGGCTAACTCACAGATTGAACCCTGAAACAACCTCTGCGCTGATTAAAGTCAGGACACGGCTAACTCCAGCACAAATCAAACCCTGAAACAATTCAACTTTGGGCTCGTTATGTATATAAGTAAAGACATGGTTAACTCAAAGAATCAGTTTAGCGTTGGAAATCTGGAAAACCGCAGAAAAGGCCCTCGAATCTAAGAAAAGACTTAAGCAACTCTACTCACATGTGATCCGACTCAATCGAGAACGATATTCCAATTGAGATGAGACGAGTTTATTGCCACTATACTGCACTTGATTCGGATCCAAAGAGATCAATCCAGAGCCAAATCTTTTTCGAATCAGTTTAAAATCGGCCACCACGTTATATATTATAATCTTGAACAATCTTCTATCAAACCCCTTTTATTATCGTGAAGCAGTATTGACGTATGGTCTTAGCAGGATACCAATCTTCGTGTTTTCATTTTCGTTTATTTGCTTTTCTGATATGACTTCTATTTTGATTTTGATTTCCGAGAGAAGATGAAGAAAAAGACCCTATCACCTAATGAAATTCGGCGTCTGAGTAATAGGCTAAGTTTCTAATTAAGTCGTCATGTTGTGTACTTTAAAAAAAATGATATATAGTTTTAGCAGTTAAACTGCTGTCGCTAAGTCGGTGCCTACAAAACCAAAGACCTGATTTATTTCTCACGGGAAGTAGAGATAGTTTAGTAGTATAGCTTGGCAAAACATTTTTTCAATTTAGACTACGTATCACTCTCTTAAGAATAAGATTCTTTGTTTGAGTTGTATCAATATTCATGTGTCTTCTCGTGTGCAACCATTAAACAAAGAAATGATTCTCTTGTGAAATGACACGTGGTATGAAATGGGAAGACAGTTCAATTCGTTCAAACTAAAGTTAATTTAAAATAATCTTTTATGTAAGCAACAGTTTTAGAATAGGATATAGAATTTTTTAAACATATTCATATCGTTGTTTTTTCTCATAAAAATATTGGGCTTTGGGGAGTATTTTTCCCTGTATTACAGCAATTTTCATAAACATGCGAACCCTGTGTCTGCTAGCTACACGCTTAAATTTGGTTTTTCGTTGCCTCCAGTCAAAAATATGAAAGCTACCGACTGATTAGGTTTAATTGATGGCAGCGAAAAAACAAATTGCAGCGTTGAGCTCGCAGACACAGGGTTCGCATGTTTATGAAAACTGCGGCAAATAATAAGTTTAAGGTATCAATTCTTAGAGCTACTCTGTAAATTCGAGTATAAATATATTTTGAGTCTATGTTGATGTATGTATATGTAATGGTCTATACCAGCTCACTAGATACACTGTGCTGACGAGGCCCAATACAGGCCGAAACAGCTGTCCACGGTTTCTAGTTGAGCTGTCTCATTATACGCGACTTGAAGTTGTGAAAGGCCTATTGGCCCTCTTCTTCAGTCGTTTCATATAAGGCTCGTAATTTACCCATTTCGCATGTTCTTATAGCATACAATACAATTACTTTATTTCAAAAGGGAAACGCAATAACCCGTTTTACAGTTTTCTAACGTACACTCCAAAACATATATAAATAGATGTACAATAATAGAAACTATTATATACAATAAATACTATAATATCGGTTCGAAACATAAATATAACAGGAATTAGATTATAGATAAATAATATATAGAATAAATACCATATATTGATGGGTTGCAAGCCTTCCCAAGAGAGCCAAAAGACAAAAACATGGCGGCCATTGCGGTGCCTTTGACAGTGGATGCTAATGAGAAATCTTTTGTTAAATGGTACCAACATGGCCGCCATGACGTAACGTGTAATCGAAGAATTGGTTCGAAATATAATACTCATGATAACGAGGGTAGATGGATACAAGCAGTCAAACAAAGAATCTTATTCTCAGGAGAATGACACGTGCTTTAGTAATTATATTTACCTTTGATATCTTAGATGTACCCCTTTTGCACGTTGACACTTTGTACTCCTTTGACTTTGGCCTGAAAAATAGCAGAATTGACTTGTGGTCTCTGAAATGGGAAAACATTACACCCAAGGTAAATGGACCAAATCCAATTGGGCTTAATGTTTTACCCATTTCAGACCACGTGTCATTCTCTTGAGAATAAGATTCTTTGTTTGAGTTGTGTCCATATTCATGTGTCTTCTCATACGCAACTGTTAAACACAGAAATGTTACTCTAGGGAATGACACGTCGTCTGAAATGGGAAAACAGTGGATTAGGCCTATAAGTTTATTAGTCGTGTTTGATTCGAAGACTGACAAGCGAAACAAAAACAATCTACTAAGATTTTGTTTATTCTTTATTTTTATTTCACAAACATTTTGATCTTTTTTACAAAATATTTCAGTGATTAGCCTTGTGTGCGTCATCTTTACTGGAATAGGAAATGTTTTATATGTTTTATTAGGCTCAGTAAGTGCTTTGACGTTCTTGATACTCTGTTAAGTGATAAAATCGTTTATCCTATCAATATTAGTTTCTTTACAATCCCTCCTCCGTATAGCCAAAGGCATATTGCCTAGAAAATTCTTTCTTGAGTTGCCTGTGGCAAACCATTCTAAATTTACGTTTTACTGATTCTCAACAAATTGAAAAAGTTAGGCAATAAACCTGAAGCGTGATAACGAGATAATCCTTTTCACATTGCTTTTGTTCTTTAATTATGACTATTGTTCCTGTATTCTCTAAGGAATCAAAAATTTTAATGTGAAAGAATTTTAAAAACCATTATGGCATAGAGTCGGGGGTAAAACGTCATCTCGCTTAAGGCTTATTGCCGGGATTCAATTAGCCTCCTACGTAGATATTCTTAGGGTTTGTCACGCAACGTTGTTTGTGGGGAGGAAAGAGGACAACGTTGCGTGACGGCGTATGAGAGTTATTAATTTTATCCCAGTTCACTGATTTTGAGATTAAAGTAATTATTGCTATAAACGTACAAAGGAACAATGAAAAGATTTTTAAATTTGATTTCAACAAACTATTTGCCTTGCATGTTCGCGAGTGTGCGTGCCACACATTTTTTCTTTATTTTATATAATGAGCCTCCTCAAGGGAAGTGCTTAGCCTGTCGACGTCGGGTTCACGCTCTCCCTATTGGATAGTCTTTCCGCACATTCATGTTTTCTAATTCAGTATACATGTACCTTAGTTATAGCTATTAAAAATAAACTTGTAAAAATAAAAATAAATTATAACAGAATATAAGTGCCAATTCGACAAGTTAACGAAGGGCATTTTTAAAACATTCAGCTTCACACTATAGTTTCTTTACTGAGGGGAAAAACTTACCTTAATAATTACCAAAAAATGAAATAAATATGATTTCCGATAAAATTTTGAACATACCATATGAATCATGCAAGCGTTTGTGAATGAACATATATTCGATCGATATCAAATATAACACCCAAACGCAATAACGCCACCTGAATAAACAAATACAAGCTTTACACACGTATCCGTATTCGGAGCGTATTGAAAATTAATTTCCACTCTGAAGACCGTTCACGAAAATTTCCGGATACGGATACAAAAATTCCCGGACACGTGTGGACGCAACCCGTACCTGCAAAAAAAAAAAAAAAAAAGAAAAACAAAAAGAAAAAAAAAAAAAAAAAAAAAAAAATTGGCGGATACAGAAATTTCCGGATACTCGTGGATGGGACTTAAAAAACACTCAACTCTTCGCTTGCACGTTACGTCTTCGCGGCGTCTCGGAGTAGCGTTGGTGCCATTTAACAAAAGATTTCTTATTAGCATCCATTGTTAACGGCACCACAATGGCCGCCATGCTTTTGTCTTGGGAATGCTTACAACCCATCAATTCTTTGCCGTGATAATGCCGTGACAAAGTAAGGTTTAAGAGCAGTGTGACATACATAACGCAATACTGTTCTCTTAAAGAAAAATAACTTTTTACTACTCCTTCAAAGTGGGGTCTTATATGTAGTTATACATAGCTATCTCATTTCAAACCACGTATCAATTCCCTAGAGTATTATTTCTTTTTCTTTTACGGTTGCGGATGAGAAGACACATGAATATGGATACAACTCAAAGAATCTTTTTCTTGGCTTCGTATTCTGAAAACAAAAACATCAATTTATTCTCTAGTCCTTGAATGCGAGTCCACGCGTGGTGGAAACTATCGTTCAAACCAATACGGCTGCCGAGTGAAAAAGGCTCAGGTATGACACGTGGTCTAAAATGGGTAAAACGTCAAAGCTAAAGACGTCTAGAGAGTGTGTGCTGCCATGTGACTCAAAATCCCTTGAGATATGAATAACGATGAAACGACAGCCATCTTGTTTGATCTAACAAGAGAAGCTAATGAGGCTTTGTTATCGTCAACCAACATGGCGGCTATGACGTAACATGCACCCCAAGAATAGGAGGATGCCTATCAAACAGCCGCCATGTTGGTTGATCTAACAAGAGAAGCTAATGACGAATGCTTTGTTATCGTCAACCAACATGGCGGCTATGACGTAACATGCACCCCAAGAATAGGAGGATGCCTATCAAACAGCCGCCATGTTAGTTGATCTAACAAGAGAAGCTAATGACGAATGCTTTGTTATCGTCAACCAACATGGCGGCTATGACGTAACATGCACCCCAAGAATAGGAGGATACCTATCAAACAGCCGCCATGTTGGTTGATCTAACAAGAGAAGCTAATGACGAATGCTTTCTGATCGTCAAAGCAAGATGGCGGCAATGACGATATTTCATTCGTAGCATTTCTCAGTCTGTAAAATTATCACAAATGCACGATTGTGTCATATCTGGTACGTTTATTTGAGTGCTTTTTTTCACCCATAAATACATAATCAACCCTTCTTGATCTCAGAATGAATCCAATCTAACAGATATTTCACCTTAGCATAGACACCAAATTTTCCAGGTCTCCCACAACCATTACCCCAGCTCGTTGCACCTTGTACATAGAACCGCCCTCCATTTTCACACACCATGGGCCCCCCCGAATCACCTTGGCATGAGTCAATACCACCCCGATCGAGCCCTGCACACATCATTGAGTCGTGTATTCGTCCGAGATAAGCGAATCTACAGCGATTTTCGCTTACGATTGGGACAGAAGCTTGTTGAAGGTAGTCAGGCGATGGACCATGTGTCCGACCCCACCCAGTTATCCAGCATTTTGTGCCATCACTGGGGAGTGATACACTATCCGGTAAACAAACCAAGTTCACATACCTAAAAAAGTATTATTAAGTTCATAAATTGTAACAACTTTAACAAAGCGGATCTACTTAGATAGATTTTAAGATAGGACTCTGGGTTGACCTAAGTCAGGGCACGACTAACTCACAGATTGAACCCTGAGACAACCACTCGGCTGATCTAAGTCAGGGCACGGCTAACTGACAGATTGAACCCTGAAAAGACCTCTGGGTGAGTTGAGTGTTGTATGTTGTAAATATGTGGTGTTAAAGCGTGGACATGTGGAGCAAACTCCACGGAAGAGCCCTTTACAGGTAGTGATGGTTGTAAAACATTATTAAATATCTTAAGGTATATATATATATATTGACATACCTATTGAGCTTGGCAGGTTTTTCAAGTTTCAGTAGAGCAATGTCATTTGAATAGCTGATTGGTTTGTGGTAACTAGGATGCGTGATCACTTTGATAATCTTGAAGTCCTGTTCAGTACCAACTTTAACACTGCGTCGATGAGCTCCCAATCTACACACATAAAATTGATACAGTCAAACTTCTCTTCACCTTCGGGAAGTAGCCCAGTGATCGCTTAATAGAGGTTGATCGCTTCTAGCTGACAGCAAATTTTGTATTGTGTGACCAATTTTGAGCATTTAATGAGTTTCAAAGACTTTTCAAAGACCGTTTGCATGATGGTATCATTTTATTACAACTACCAAAACGCTTTGCAAATTTTCTTTTTTTATTCAAATTTGTATTTTCTCATGAGAATAGTAAGACAACTGGTGCAAATTAATCGAACAAAAGAAAGTGTGCAAGGGAGTCTGGTAGTGGTATTAAATGACGCTATAATGCAAATGAAACATTGTTTGAAACACAGTAATATATAGTTGTAAACTACGTACTACGTAGGACACAAAAGAAAGTGTTAGGAGAAGTAGGATGTTCAATGTGGGAAGCACTTTTTTCTCTTCAATGTAGAGACATTTTAATGTACCTAACAATAGTTTTGATAGCCTTAGATCCCGATACACAATGAGAAGCAGTTAATATCCACTGTGGATGAATAAGTGACCCTCCGCAGAACGGTGAAGAACCCGGACTGGACTTTAACTGAGCTTGCCATGGCCAATCTCCGTGTTGGGATGACGTCCCTCCAACGATCCTTGTCTTTGGTCGGATACCACACGACCCTGTAGAGATAGAGGAATAAGCACGGGGTGGTGTAGCATTGAGAACGCTACCACTCGAGCTCGGACATGCGACCCCGGCAGCAAGACCGCACCGTTTGGAACCTGCTTTTTGAATACCCAATAGTGAAGCATTTTTTTTTTAGGTTAGGTTTTGGCTAATTGTTTGGAAGAATAATCTATTGTCATTTTAATTGTGTATTTTTTCTTTTTCAAAATCAATAATTACACTCGTCGCCAACGGTGCGGGATGCTCCGCCCGAGGACGATTCCCGGACTAGGTGTCATTTTTGAGTAGAGGTTCCAGTTATTTCGTTTCTATGCTTGATCAAGTTATAAATTCCGACGCGAGCGAGCTTGCACAATCATCTACACAACCGTGCTCCATACATTTCGTTTTTATAGAAGTAAGGCAATCAGAGCGCGGATCATAATGTAACTATGTTATAAAACATTGGAAGATTATTTGTTGTTTTTACCTGAAGGCGGAATCGGAGGACTTGGTCTCATGGTTGTTGGTAATACGACTATCGGTGTTGTAGCTGATGGGAAAGGAGGAGGAATGGTACCTAGTGGGTGATAAACAATTCGTTGTACGTTGCTAGACCATTTTCCAATTTTGTAAAATACCACTGTGTTCATTGATTATCTATTGGTCATTGCTTAAAGGCCGATTTCAGTAGACAGTACGATTTTCGCCTACAACCATCGTATACAACACGCTGGCGCCTGTCGTAGGCGAGTGTAGGCTTGATTTACACGCTACGACTCGAGTTGTGCGATAGTTGTAGGCGAAAATCGTACCGTCTAAACCGGCCTATACACAGTGTTAGCCTCATTTTAGCGTCAAAATCAATAAGAATGCAAAATTTCACCAACTCAAATACTTTGAAATTGCATGTATGGACACATTAATATAGGACACAAGCTAGAGGCTAACCTTGAGCAACAGGGAAATTAAATGAGGACAAGGACAAGGACAAGAAAATAGATGGGGGATCAGGACAGGGACGGGGACAGGGACAGGGACAGGGACGGGGACAGAGACAGGGAAAGGGACAAGGAGAGGGACAAGGACGGGGACCAGGACAGGGACAGGGACGGGGACACATACCTTCTTCGTTACAGAGTCCAACTGACACATCATCAATTGCAATGTCACCTAGAAATCCCCTCCCTACAATGCCTTCAAGCTTGAGCTGTAATTACAATTAACATTAAACGGTAATACAAAATGTGCTAACCGAACCAGCGTGTTAGTACTTTTTTCCACCTAAAATGTTAAATTCCATTTGAATCTGTGAGTTAGCCGTGCCCTGACTTTATCCAGCCAAGACCTTGTTTCTGGGCTCTATCTGCAGTCATGCCCTGGCTTAAATCAGACTAGAGGTTTTTTCAAGGTTTGATCTGTGAGTTAGCCATGCCCTGACTTAGATCAGCCCAAAGGTTGTTTCAGGGTTCAATCTGTGAGTTAACAGTGCCCTGACTTTGATCAGCCGAGAGGTTGTTTCAGGGTTTGTTCTGTGAGTTAGCCATGCCCTGACTTAGATCAGCCCAGAGGTTGTTTCAGGGTTCAATCTGTGAGTTAGCCATGCCCTGACTTAGATCAGCCCATAGGTTGTTTCAGGGTTCAATCTGTGAGTTAACCGTGCCCTGACTTAGATCAGCCCAAAGGTTGTTTCAGGGTTCTATCTGTGAGTTAACCGTGCCCTGACTTTGATCAGCCCAGAGGTTGTTTCAGGGTTTGTTCTGTGAGTTAGCCATGCCTTGACTTAGATCAGCCCAGACTGATAAAGGGCTCCAGGGTTTGATAAAACTTACCATTTGCTTTCCTCGATTTGCTCCTAACAGTGATACTTTAGCCATTTTCCATCCATCTCCCTGACTAGCCGTCTTACTGAATACTTTATTTGATCCCACGTACACATTGAGCTTCCCAACATGACGTCCATTCATGTGATAATAAAACGTTAGACACGTGTTTTCACCGCTTATATCCACGTTTCTCTCAAGTACAGCCTTCTTTCCTTCTTTCTTCCCTGACGCCTCAATATACATGTAATATCCTTCAAATAATTATTACATGAGGTTGGACAAGCTTGGCATAAAAAATATGTATAAATATGTAAATAATTTTTGGGGAAGTCATGGTGGCTAGCGAGGTCTAGATCTAATACCTTTTAAACAATTATTGGATAAGGCCGGATAGGCTTGGCATAATAAATATGGCATAATTAGATAGTAACTAGGAAAAGCATAACTTGAAAAGATACGTTTGTTGAATTTTTAGAAAATTTAAATGTACCTCTTCCAGTAGTATGGTCTGAATTAGGGCCAGTACCCTGTGAAGGAGTTCCCCATCGATATCTTCTCCAATTAAAGTCATCATCAGCTCTTTGAGTGAATCCACATGAATCCTTATCAAAGTTGCATGAGAATGCTTTGGGATAAAATGAGTGTTATTGATAAACCTCTTTAGAAACAAATAAACAATCCAATAAAGGAAGGAAGAAAGGAAGAGAGGAAGCTTCCCTCATATATATATGCGATTTCATTCTCTTTCAATCAAGTTTATGCTACAGTTTTTTTGTTCGTTTTTTTTTTTTTTCATTTCTCTATCACTCAACTTTCTACTCCAATTATCGCTATTGAACAAACTAAAGTTGCTTTCCTCAAACTGTAAAATCCAGTTAGCAGTCAAATAGAGGTTAATATATCTTATTCTATATGTTGTTTTCTTATGTCTATTTGATTATTATCTACTAACTACTAGAAACTGTTTCGGGGTGTGAGGAAAATCATTCTATACCTTGAATCCTGATACAAGTGGCAAGCAGAAGAAGCAACAGTGTTTCTGTACTAAGGCGATCCATCGCGACAATCTATCAGTCTACGTTTAAGCTTTCAATTTTTATAACACCCCATCATCGTTTACCAAACAACAAACCATGCAATTGCTTAAAGCTTTGCAGCTGAATTGATAGTGGAGGCAGAAGTACAAACTTTTGGTTTTAGCTGTATAGATTTAGCTGGCAAGAGGCAAAATACACATGCATAACAAAGATAACATCTTATCGTGATTTGTGAGAGATGACATATCCTTAGAGAAATTTTATTTTCTATTATCAAACTCATTAATAATTCATGAACACAATTTTGTATCAGATTTACAACACTCTTCACGGTCGTGATTTCTGTTGTGTTTTCCTCATGAATTATTAATGACTTTGACAAGTATGAGTGGCCGTGTTGTATCAGATACAGTCAATTCAAAAAACGTTGTCGTCGACCAGCTCAAGCCTACGCGACTGGACCGAAAGAAATATGGGTAAAAATCACTGAAGCGGTTAAATATTCGTTATTAATTAATTGTTCCCGCTAGTTATAAGATAATAATGGCGAGAAACAATCCATCAAATGCATGTCTTTGGGTTTAGTGAAAGAAAAACAAAGTAGTTATGATTCAGTTCACAATTTCGAAAATATGAAGGCATTAAAAAAACGTCTCCTTCAACACTTCCCGCTCGCCTACGAAGGTTCGTGCTGTAAACAAGGCATAACTAGTCAGATAAAATTATGGAGTCAACACGGCTTCAATGATTGCTACCTAGAGTTCCTTTCGGTCCAGTCGCGTAGGCTTGAGTTGGTCGACGACAACATTTTTTGAATTGACTGTACACAAACTCGAGGATACAACACGGCCACTCATACTGTATGTATTACTTATCATGTTTTTAAGTTTATGGTGCTCCATAAACATATTTTGAGGATCTTTTTTTGTTTCTAGGAATACATTTTTCTCGGAAAAAAGCAAACAAATAAGAAACACTTGACATATTAAATCGTGCGCGCTCCAAATATTGGAGATATGTTGGAAGTGGCAACTGCCAACGTTTTTTCAACCATGGACATTCAAAAACCATGAAAATATCATGGAAGTCAGCGCTTCTATTCCATGAAAGTCATGCGGAAAGAACGCATGCGTCATCTTTCACGATTGATTTCCATGATATCGATAATGATGGAAGTCACCACTTCTAACCTTTTTGCCATACCATGGAAGTCAGGAAATGATAGGAATAACATGGAGATCACTTCAACAGCATGGAAATTTATTTATTTATGTATTTATAATAATTTTATTTGCAAACAAATAATAATTATTAGGACAAAATTGGAAAAAGGGTGCTGCCAGGGAAGAACTGAATCATCATATATCAGCCCCCAAAAATACCTTGGATGTCTTGGAAATCGTGACTTCCATCATATTTCTATAACTTGAAATTTGATGGAAGTTGACATCTGGATATAGTAAAAAATAAATGAATAATAAATAAATTGATTTTATTTAACGAGAGTGACATACATTACTGATGACCCAGTAGTTTCCATTATGGCCCTCCCTAAACTGAAATGAAAGATTTAATGAACATAGAGTGTGTCAACAATCCCAACTGGCAACGAGGCAAACCAGTTGGCTATTAACAAGCATGGTCGAGAAACTGAATCTGAACTAATTAGGAATCGGAACAAATACAGTCTCAGCTAGTGGCCACAGCGGGACTCGAACCCGGCGACACCGGATTGCGAGACCGACGCTATGACCACTCGACCATGCTGCTTCCTTAATAGTTTAAGAAGTTGAAGGTCTGTCGTCGCGGTATTAATTTTATGAAAATAAATCAAGATCAAATTGAATTAAAAACGAACTTTTACTAAATGTTCACTACTTTCCGGTCCCAAAAGATTTTTGCACAAAAAAATCTTTATGCAACTGAATCAAAAAGTATTACCAATTGTTGCATTGAATCCAGGTACTAAATTCCCTAAAAGTGTATGAGGAAAAAATCCATGGTTTGTTATCACGCTGATGTAATCTCTTGTATGCAAATTATTTCCAGGTTCCAGATTCCTTAAGAAAAATTGATAATAAATCGAACTGATTTTTCATGGTTTCAATAGGTCACTTACGTACTTTATTACGTACGTGTCCGTTTTTTCTCTATAATGTTACAATATTTTTTGCTAATATTGTGCTGCGTCTACTGTCTACCTAAATGGGGCGTTTCCCATTTCCCAGTCCCCACGCAACAAGAAAGCGCCCATTCCCAACTCGTTTCTGGCAAAGGCTATTGAAGATGTACCTGTGTCTCAGGATACACTTCGCCCGCGTAACGACAGCAAAATTCTTTTTTAAGATTGTTCCTAATAGAAAATAGAAACTATATAATATCAAGAATCTTAGTCTAGCAAAACCCGCCGGATAGTGTTCTAGCTGAAGCATCAGGGGAGAGACTAGCCGGCCCCCAGACCATATTTACAGCTAATCCCTTGCACTCTGCCACGCACTGGCACGTTGATTTGAAGTAGAAAATAATCTAGTCTATCTGGTACATTGTTTTCATGGCTATTGTTGTGCTAATTTCCTGAACTCGTGGCCCAGTGGAAAAAACTTGGGCTTTCAAGACACTGAGTCAAGCACGTTTGAGGGAGATTAGTACTTGGATGGGTGACCTGAAATTCATAGTTACCCAACTTTTTCTTCTTCTTTTCTTCTTTTAAGATTCTTGGACATAACCTTAAAAGTACTTGATAAACGCATTTTCACACCTTATAAATTAATTTATTCGCCATTAATCAAGTTGTTTCAAACTCCGCTCTACTCTACATGAGAGCCCGTGAGGATCTGGGACCGAAACTAATGTCGGCTGTGGAGGAGACTACAATCTTGGACAAAAAGAGTTGAGAATTTTTCATCCAATCATGAAATAGTAGAATTTCCCTTATTAAAAATTTTTATTGTCCGTACCCCCTCTCCCTCAGGACAATATTGGTCCCAGCAGGCAAAGCAGCGCTAGCCCTTCCAAGTCCTAAACAAGCAGTTCACTAATATTTTGTCGTTCTTTCTTTTCCTGACACAATTTATTGTCGAAAGGTCTAGCGTGCAGACCGTATTTAACTCGCGTTAAGACGGTCTAAGATATTATTGTAAGTATATCGTGTACAATTCGGGCCCTCAGCCGAGTTGCACGATTATGAGCTAATCAGAACGCATGTAAGAATGAGCTGGCAAAGCAGCAAATCAGAGCCTGTTTTATATTTGTAAGATCAGTTGGAACCGGAAATACGACTCAAGTCAAACGCTCTATTGTTTTCAAATCATACACACCCTTTTCTACACACATGACAAATTATTTCTAAGAAGTTGCAAGATTATGAGCCAATCAGAACGCATGTTAGAATGAGCTGGCAAAGCAGCAAATCAGAGACTGTTATATATTTGTAAGATCAGTTGGAACCGGAAATACGACACAAGTCAAACGCTCTATTGTTTTCAAATCATACACACCCTTTTCTACACGTGTGACAAACGACTTCTAAGAACTTTTATTGCGCAATAATTCGTAGAAGTCAAATATTTCTCGGAAAAAAGGGATCGGCTTGCATCTCGTGACCTTAGACGGCGTTATATAAAACCACCACCCAGCTAGATTTTTGTACATTCTTTGGGGACGCATCAAGACTGATTCAACACAAAGAGTACTCGAAGATGAATGCATTCACATTTGGTGTGATCTTGCTCGTTTTATTGCTGAATGTAACAGCAAGTAAGTTGATAACATTTTGCCTTAATTGTTAAAAATTAATCGGCTGCATTACAAATAAATTAGAGGGGACAATATTGTGAAAAACCACTGTTAGAAATCGGCTCGTAAGGGCGAATACGACTTAAAGATAACAATTCAAATACACCGTTAACAGCCTAAATGTTCGAGAGGAGAGGAGAGAAAAGGAGAGAGAGAGAGAGAGAGGGAGATTCAGACAAATACAAGATGATTTGTTAACGCTTTTTAATACTGATAAATTATTTGCCGTTATAAGTAAACTGAAACGAGAAGCTATATAGTCGGCGTTGCAGGTAAAACGTTCGTCTTTCACAACTTTAATTCTAGAGTCAGTTTCGGTATGTATTTCTCTCTTGCCACTGGTGAATGAATGAATGAATGAAAACTTTATTTAAAAATAAATAAAGTCAGGGTAGTCCATTCAGAACTAATAAAGAGATCTGCTATCAATGGGAGCCCTGACATAAAATGCAAGTACATATAAATAGAAATACTGATAAATAGAATAGATAAATACCAAGAGATATATAAGTTAAATACTACAAATATGTGTAAATATATATAAGTATATAATTATATACTTATTAGATATATATTTTATAAGTGTATAATTTCTAGGAAATAAATTTATCATATAAAATGCACCCATTATAATAAAAGACTTTTTGGCAGTTTTGGTTCTAACACGCGGCAAATGTAATAATTTAGACTGTTTGGTAACCCTACCCTTATTAAAATGAAAATATTCTTTAAAAAATTGAGGGCAATTACCTAAAATACATTTCTGAACTAATTTAAAAACGTGCTCATTCCTTCTAGTCTGCAGAGCAGGCCATTTAAGATTACATAAACCTTTATCACTGTTCTTAGATCGAGTGACTATTTTAGATGCCCTCCTTTGGAAATTATCTAATAGCGTGGCATTGCCAACCCCACAACGATTCCATACAGTGTCGCAGTAGTCAAAAATTGGGCGAATGTACGATAGGTATATAGTATTAGCAGCATAAGAAGTTAAATTTGTACGTAAGCGAGACAGCATACCAGCTCTAAATATAATGTACTTAATATGAGAAGTCCAAGAAACAATGTCATCAAATATTACACAAAGATATATAAATTCATTAACACGCTTCAGACTTTGAAAAATCACACTTTCGTTTATGGTTGTATGTATAGTATATTACATGTAGTGGTTTAACTGTTTAAATTTGTTCGCCCACAAAATAAAAATAGGTTTTTGACGCTTTCGATCGTGTGCAATTAACCTAGTATGCAATAGACAAGGAGAGTACGTACTATTAAAGGCTTCAGTAATGGCATATGCCGACCTTGGCCTACAGTGACAGGCAGGAACTGCGTTCATTGGACTCCAAAAACGCCGGAAAAAAAGACAATTTATGATAAGCTTACGCATGTTACGCATGTCACTATTGAGAAGAGAAATCCATTAAGAATGTATATCTCTCTCATATTTATACTTATGCATTTATAATAGACAGAGAGAACGGAATAGGTCATTTTGTATCCACACAGGTTCCTGTTACTTAAGAGCAAGACCACACCACTTCCAAGAAATAATTTATAATTCGAGCGCGTCGCTCTGAAAAATTGCTATAAACACTGTCTATTGCGAAACAGCGTTGATGAATGCTTGACATTAATTTATGCATCGCGTTTTCAAGACCGCTGATACATAATTAACTTCCTAGAAATCGTTTAGAATTTGAAGGTCGTTCTTTTGAAAATATATCCTCAGAGGCGGCGGAGCCCTTTGAAAGTTTTCGTTAAATATAAAAAGAAACAACAACAGACCTAGTATTGACTTCTCTCCGTTTATTCTTATTAAAAATATCTTATGATTCTACCTCAAAACGTGGGGGGGCTCAGTCCTCATAATTTTACGTGGGGGGGCTGGAGCCCCCCGAGCTCTTTGGCTCCGCCGTCTCTGATCCTAATTTATATATATTTTAAAGATATCTTTAAAAGTATAAAAAACTATATATATATAATATACACTTTTAACGCGATATTGAAGTATTCTTTGGTAATTTATTGATAGCGCTTTCCATACATGAAGTTGTTCCACCAGACACGAGTGAAAAACGGGGTGTTACTAAAACGAGCAACGGAGTAATGAGTATCGAGTAATATAGTAATGGAAAAATGATTAATAGCCAAATTTTGCCACATAGAAACTTTTCAAATATCGGCTATTTATTGTGGAAAAAGTTACTGATTACGAGAGAAAGAGACTGTTACACATTGAGAGTTGCTGGCTTTATTTGTAACAGAAGGCAGAAAGTACTAGTATAAAACCCGTCTTTTTGTACATGGATTTCGCCACAAGGGCGAGCAAGTTCTTAGGCAAAAAAGTCGTGAAATTTGAACCGGAGTTGCGACAATACATCCCTTTTTCGCTCACTAAATACATAAAGTCAAAAATATGCAACAATATATTTGCCACACTTGTGCATAAAAAAATGTATACATTTATGAATTTTTGGGATCTTACATAGGAACTCTTTGAACTTACAAGGCGGACGATTAAGGGGCCGACGATAAATTGAATGCCAAAAAGCTTTAACTTACGATTATCCTCCACTTCCACTTCATCATCACTTATGACCGATTATTTCTAAGAAAACATAATACCCATAAATAAAGGATTCATGATAAATAAAGCTATACGTTTGTTCCCTCTTGGAATACAGGACACTAACCTTCCTCCATTTTGGCGCACAACAAGACGACGCAGACAAGAACACGTGCAGCCTTTTTCCCAGACATTTCCAACCAATGCGATCATGGTGAAATTAACAAGCGAACAAAATGTGACATTGATGATTTGTTTATATGGATTTTACTCACAGGGAAAATTGATCATTTATTGATTTTTTAATTTATTAATTACTCGGTTTTGTAGATTTCTATGTGGCAAAATTTGGCTATTTCTCGTTTTTCCATTACTCTATTACTCGTTACTCATTACTCCTCTACTCGTTTTAGTAACACTCGTGAAAAACGTCTGCGCATGCTCTGAGTCCGTATGCAAATTAGTCAAAACGTACTCATGTTATTGTAAAAAATATGTGCATTTGACTTTCAAACATGCCTGGTAAATTGTACTTCACAAAATACCAAACCTTAGTGTCCATGAAACTTAAGGCTAATTCTTTTGACCATGACTTTTATTGTTGTATTCGTCGTTCTACAAAGAGTTCCGACAACTGCATATCATCATTTGCGGCGCCAGTACCGGTTAGCGGTACTTATAGTTAGTCATGTGACCGACCTTGGTCGGCCATTTTGTTCTCTTCGAGTTTCGTTGTTTATCTCGGTTGTTTACCAAGTTTAAGGAGCTATTAAACCTTTTGCCTGTGTCTTGGCTCTTTCTTATTATTCACAACTGGCGTGGTGGCAGTCGGTGGACTAACCCAAGCCTCGAGATAAGTGTCAAAACATAAACAGCTTCGAAAACTGGAAGCAGAACCTGATTTACACGTTGTCTTTGGACAACTCACTTCCTCGCGGAAGGAGTTACATGGTAGAGGAAATCGAAAACACAACCTCTACGTGGTATTCAAGATGATGGATCATCTGTTCCCCAAGCCAAACGCCTTACTGCCCAACAGAAAACCAACCAGCTAATGCTCGGTCAATCGCCAATTATTGCCCAATTATCTCCCGGAGTTCGTTAGTCAAAAGCTCCACGTCTCTAGAGTTCATTTGGCAAACAATCAGACAGTATTTTGGTTTCCAAGTAACCGTTGCACACTTTAATGACTTCGCCGACGTACATCTCGACCCCAATGAACGCCCAGAAGACCTTTACCAGTGATTAATGGCCTTTGTCGAAGACTTTCTGCTTCGGACAAATGGTCTAACCCACTATGGGGAAGCGATGATTGAAGACGAAGAACTATCTCCTACGCTTGAAAACCTTATTGTCCTGAAGTGGTTGAAGCTGGTTCATCCCCAGCTCCCCAAACTAGTCAAGCAGCGCTACGGCACAGAGCTACGATCCCGAAATCTTGCCTCCATCAAGCCCGAAATTCT